>NW_008806302.1:0-73418 GCF_000400465.1 Wallemia ichthyophaga EXF-994 | reverse complement strand
CTGGTTGATGTCTATCGCAGGCTTCCGCATGTGAATTACTTTATGCGATTATTCTTTATGAATGCCCGACGCTAGAGCTTCCTTGGTTATTATTCCTTCTTGGTTGGTTGAGTTGATCGTGTAATGGCGCAGTGGCGCAGTAAAGAGATATCCCTTAATCTTGCATTTCGGGAGCAGCTGGAAAAGCTGCAGCAGTGAGGTCGAATTTGTCTCTACCCGCATCATCTTGGCCGCTTCAGTTTTTATCCCCACGTGATAAATCCGACGATGAAAATGTACATCCGCCAGGTCGTTGGACTGTGGATAATCTAGCCCCAGTAGTTAGCAGCCATGTCGACAAAACCCCAAACAAATTTTATTTCCTTATTGCTTCCGCTTTATTCGCTTGATGCTTCCGACAATGTGTTCGTCCCCACACACAAACAGAAATCTGGATGAAATAGGTGTCTTTACAGAATTCACGCGGCTAATTAGAAAATCGAATTCAGCAATTAGAAGATTGAAATGCCTCCACAGATGCCTGTCAGCTTCTATGGCAACTTGACTAAACCTGCAACAAGACAAGAGCAGACCACATAAAAGTGGCGTCTCACTTCCCTCACTCATACCTCTAATCAAAGATTTGAAGGTTACATGAGATTCAGTTGATTGTCTCTGGCTTGATCCTTTGCGGTAAAGTGTTTGAAGACTACTGGAACTTATGAAGTTGACCAGCAGGTCAGGATCCAACTCTTGAAGAAAAACGCTGCTGAAGGGAACTAATTAGCCTTTGGAGACGTTGGGTGATTGTTGAAGGACTGAACACAATGCTACTCGAACAGACTATATGCAAACCAAATGGTATAACATTAGTATCTGAGACGCGTTAAACTGTTTTCAACTCTCAAAGGCCAGCTCTCTAACTAAGACGTACCAGAGCATCTTGCTGTTAATTTAAGATTACAGAGGCTTTCTTTCGCTTCATGGTTATTACATTTATCATCTTTAGAGCAATATAAGCACTGGGATGCTTTTGTTGGGCGTTGATCCATCCCACTACATTGACATCTAAGTGGCAGAAGTCGAACGTTAATGTTAACCACAATAGTTTTACAACCGGGTGTAAGATTAGTACTCAATTCTTCAATTATCATGAGTGATCTAGTTGAAAGATATTCTTTTGGCAATTCGATCGATAGCTCCAGTGAACAAAATCACAAGTTTTCCAAAGTTTGGAACCATTTATCGACCGCGAATGACTAGCTTAACATCTATTACCTCCTGTGGAAGAGCTCCTTTATCGCATATCAGAAAGGGGCTATTGGTCGTTAGCCACTTTTAGTATGTCTATCGACACGTATCGCGCTATTGAATTACTTTAACAACGATATCAAGAGAGAATTATGATAGATTCCTGAAACACTTCTACTTGCGAATAAAGTTTTGTATAGCTTAAACGTTTGTCGATTTTTTAAAAGCAGGCAATTGCGTGGATCATAGTGCAACAAATCCTTATCACAAAGCATTGCATTTTTACATTTCTTTTTCAAGTGTGAACAATATCTGCGATTACGGCTCTATCGAGTACACGCCCAACAGATAAGCTGGCGCCGGCGCGGAGGAATGCCCAAAACAGAAAACACACTTAAACGAGGCCAGGCTTGTCTGCCATGTCGCAAAAAGAAGGCTGTAAGTGCGATTCGAGGCGTGTAATCTCCATCTCAACATCGTTCAGCGCTGTGACGGAAGTGAGTGGAGAAGTTCCCGTCAATACGCAACGGTAATGGTATTCAGACAAGCCTTATTGTGGCTTGTGCGCCAAAGCAGGCCATCAATGCGCTTATGAAGACCCAACTCAACCATCTGCTCGGAGAAACAAGATCACCATGTTAGAAGAGAGAATTCGTGGGTTGAATTCTTGCTTGATAATAAATGCAGCTTAAAACAATCTCAACAGGCCAGCTTGAGGAGCAACTAGCGTCTCAGCATATCGGCGATGAAATCACCGGGGGTGTATCAAACGA
The DNA here is from genome assembly GCF_000400465.1 of Wallemia ichthyophaga EXF-994. Lineage (NCBI taxonomy): Eukaryota > Fungi > Basidiomycota > Wallemiomycetes > Wallemiales > Wallemiaceae > Wallemia > Wallemia ichthyophaga. The sequence continues at coordinate 71,415 of NW_008806302.1, read as the reverse complement.
GTTGTTCGATGGCACTTTCACTGTTGATGGATCTGATGAAGGATCGTCAGCGGCAGCGCTTTTTGATTCGTCTCGGCAAGGTTACACAGCGCTAACTTCTTACAGCGGCGTGCCTGTGATGACCCAGCCTCCACTCAGCAATTCTCTAGCTACGCTTGACTGGCCATACCCACCACTAGACCTGACATTGCATTTAGCGGAGATATTCTTCACCTGCTGTCCTTTTGTTGCCGCTCATTTGCACAAGAAAACCTTCTTTGAAAGAATATTGCTTCCGTGGTCACACTCTGATGCACCTCACCCATCTCTAGTTTACGCCATCTGTGCTGCAGCTAGTCGGCATTCCCCTCGAGTTACCTCCCCTCCCGCCTCTGAAAGTGGATCAAACTTATTTCAAGGTGGTGGAGACACATTTTTCGATATGGCAGTCTCGATGACGTCGAGGTTCTTGGAGGAAGATGCCATATCTGACTCCAAACTGTCTCATAAGGCCAAGTCTTTGAGTGCAGTGTTGGTATTGGTTCATCTGATGCACAGTGAAAACAAGTGGGCAGATTTTCATCGATACAATGCATTGGGGATGAGGGGTATGATTGCGTTGAAGTATCATGTCGAAGTTAGTCTAACGAAGAGTCGTTCACAATTGTTACCTCTGAAGAACAGCTTTGATCGAGAGCAGAGGAAGAGAATACTATATACGTTTTGGGTGTTCGATGTTATCTACGCTAACAAAAGTGGATCGTACCCATCTAATCTAAGCTCTCATCAGATTTTGTTAAAGCTCCCTACACCGACTGATCGATTTATTCACGCCTCCAGTGATGATTATATTCCTGACGACGAGCCATACCTCAACGCGCCAAATCTACTAGAAAATCATGATAGTGACGATGGATTCCACTGGGTCATCAAAGCCACAGCTTTGCTCGACAAAGTCAATGAATTCCGCCATCAATCTATCCTAGACGTGATTAGTAATCCCAGCTTGAAATCAGCAAATCAGCTACCATCTTTCAGTGTATTAGATATGGCTATCATGCGCTTCAGATCACGTTTGCCGGATTGTTGGAAGAATCTCAACGAGGGGAAGCTCAACGTGGATGTTTATTTGGCGCACATGCTATCTCTCAACGCGCTAATAACGCTGCACAATGGGTATATGCGGGAGCAACATTCTAAAAAGAGACTGATGGGATGTGTGAGAGCTGCATTGAGTACTGCATACTCGCTTCTGAACTCTTCATTCGACCTGGCGAGACTCCCGTCGTATGCGATTGCGATGTATAGTGACTCCGCCGAGATCTTGATTGCAGCTTTCGTTTCGAGTTGCGATGAAGTTGCAAAAGAAGCAATCAAGTTGGAGCTGGCGACATTTGGCGATCTCTTCCGTTGCATGCAAGATCGCTGCCCTAATGCTCTATTTGCGCTGAGCAGGTTAAATGAATCGCTCTATAACAATGGAATCCAACCTTTCCCTCCAACGCATCCAACAGAGATAGATCCATTACTGCAGGAAATCAGTAACTTCGATGTGGCTGCCCCAGTGCCTCTTGAGATAGATCAGATCGGTGTTGATGGTGATGTTGGTACCAGCACTGGAATGAATTCCGACATACTGCCTGAGCCATCTTTTACGGTCTCTGATGAATACGGATTGATGAAATTTGATGATGTGTTTGACGATAGGGCGTTCGATGTTGCATTACCATAAGTCTAAATTTATTACATGTTGTATTCTAATGTATTCTTCTAAACAATGATGATAATGATGAAACCTCAATATATCGTTAAGTGCGTTCTTATAATTTTATCCGTCAAGTCAAACCATCGAAGTATCTTGAAGAAGTAGTCAATTGTGGTTTGAAAAAATCGCAAAAGGCTTGCAGAGCTTTTGCCCATTCATGGACATTCTACCTCATTCGAACTGCATATTGATCTTAGTTATATTCCTTCTTAACGTGATTCTTGACATTCGTGTTTTTAGACGCAAAGATATCACATACTGACAATTCAAATAAATTTGGCAAGACCCTCGACTCCAAAGAACCTTTAGCATTCCAAATTCATCCTCGTTTCAACCCTCCGCTTAATATTTACCGAGTTGAATTTCACCACCACCACTCATCTCATCTCAGATGACTGATCGACGACTTTTGATGATCTCCAAGTAAAAAAGTTCGATAAATGGCCCTAAAATATCTCTACAAGATTTTGCTAGATTTATGTTCCTGAGCCTCCAATTGCACCCTGCAGGTTGCAATCCGAAATCTTTCTGGAATACCCTATAGGATAGATACGAAGAATGGCATGCGCGAAATCGATGGAGATATTATTATTAGCTAATTAATTCTATAAGTACCCCAAATCGCAAGTATTTGGCTCTATAAGCGCGATTCATGTTTTCCGACAGCGTCCACATGTCTTAATTTACAGTTCTAATGAATGCAATTTATGCAAAGCAAAGCGGGGTCAGCCCAACTTGGCGTCAGCAGGTGCATTTCGTTAATTTCAATTAATGGAGGTAAAGGGGTGGCTGAGAATTTGTTGAGCTCGTAAAAGCCACTTTAATGCAGCAATGCATTTCTTGAGTTTAAAAGTAGCTGATGAGGTGCCTATACAATGTGTAGAAGCCTCTTGAGGATAATTAGGGTTGTGCAGAACGCTTGAAATATCACACGCGTCTGTGTGCCTCTCAAAAGATCTATTGCTACAGAAAAGAATTAGAATCGACCATACTCGCACCACTTACAATCACTTGGATTCAAACATAAGATCTGGAATCAGGTTGATTTTTGCGAGGAATTTGGTATATAATTGAGCTTTATCGGCGATAGTTTAGTCATTTGGCGCCACATCGATGTGATCACTGATACAACCCGGGCAGCAATTGACAACAAGCGCTAAAAATCTGATTTAATAATTTTGATTTCGCCACTCATTTCTATTTCATGGGACTTCTCATTGTAAGCTTCAGATTTACAGAAAAACTAACCAAAACACTTTGCAATCCATTTCAATGCTCGAAGTCACCCAAATGTCGGACTCTTCGATTTTCCTTCCACATGCGTCATTTTCAACCGAGGCCTGACGGGTTTGGTTAGACAAAGAAGCTTCACGTGTACTCACATTCTTGCCCGTGGGCAGGAGCAGCGGTAGCTCCAGCAGCCAAACCTAGTGAAAAGAGATAGAATGGTAGTTATGAAAGTAGCTGATGTATTATCCGGAGAGTTTAACAATGCCCTGCTTAATGGAACAATGTGGTGCTTGAAAATTGAGCTATTATTTCCGCACGTTATCCAAGAGTTAAAAAAAAAAGATCCAAAATACAAGTAATGTAAGACATTCTCATTTATCTTTCCGATAGTCGCTTCCACCAGTGTATTCTGAGCCTTCCTCTTTATCTCGCTCAATGACGTCATCATCGCTATCTTCGTCAGCTCTGTAAGTGTACGGTTTAGTTGAGTTGAAAGGGCGTAATTCGCCCATCAATGGAGATATCAGACGTGAAAGAGGAGGCGAAGGCTTCGGAGATGGTCATCGAGATTGCGCAAATTTTTGGACGCCTATACTTCTGGCATCAGTTTCTGAAAGTACGGTTTCACATTTGAAATGCTTTACATTGTCTCGCGTAAAAAGTTTATAAATCAAGATGAGGCTGTGTCGTTGTCTTTTTACCTCTGATTCGAGAAGTAAAATAGACACCAGCAACACCTATACAATAAGGTAAAAGAGAAGACATTCCTTAATACAGCATGTCATCATCTTCTCACAATAATGGTGTACCTTACCCTTATTGGTCAAACAATTTCTTCATGTGATTTAAGTAGTTGTATTGATTTTTGTAGGAGACGAAACTGAGAAACGGCTTAAAGCCACCGTAAATTGTTTGATTTAGGAGTCATTTAATCATTTCTGTCGTGTTCATGTCACTCATTGATATCATGCCAATGTCAAAGCACAGTGCTTTTAAAACAGGGATGCAAGACCGCAAATTAATGTCAGAAAACAAAAGCTTGACCCTTTAATGTAATAGAGCTACATTTTGCTTAACCCGCCTTTATCAACGATCAGATGTTTATTATCAACACGGACCTATGGTCTCTTCAATTGGGCAGTTCAGCCAAATGATTAATACATTCGTACCTCGATGTTTCCCTAGATATCTTAAATTGATGCTAACAGGTTTTAAAATACTACTCGAAGCTTTGTTTGTCTAATCCCAAGGCAACTCACGTGAGTCTCTTTGCAAATTCGGGTGTTTTCAGGATCTTACTTATTGTAAGTTGAATAAAGTGAGTTTCCTTTCTGGAGGGAGTGTGATTCAGCTTAATACGCGGTCCACTGAGGTAAAGATCGTATAAAATGAAGTCGAAGAAACCTCAACAAGCGAGTCTAAGTGAGCGTCTATCCCAGTCATATAGATGTTCAATTATCGCAGATAGAAGTTTTCGGTGCAGTCTTTAGAATTTTTCTGATACTGATCATTTCCGCAGATCAACAAGTAAGTCGCGGGGTATAGAGCGATTATGCTCAAAAGCCACTGTTTCGAAGAGAAATAACCCTACTTGGATTACTCTAATCAATCATGAGATAATCATGGCCACGCTGGGTTGCAGAGAATTACGAAAAACATGGCAATTAATTAACTTTGATTGTAACAGTGAATGCATTCAGTGGCCCTGTACATTCTCTTCATCCCCTTGCTTAAGAGCAGAGAGTTTGAAGCAGTAGACTTGGACTGGATTGGGGCAGCTTAAGTACTTACGCGCTGGTGTTACTCTACTATGCAAATGAAAGAAAAATCAAAATAATGTCACCCACGTAATCTTTCCCTTCGCTATCGCACACTCATCATGGCACAGGGCGTAACAAAACTAAAGTCAAATCCAAATACGAAAAAGGCCAACAACGCCCACAAAGCGTCGAAGAATGCATCAGTGACCAAGAAGGGAAAGATGGCGATCCCCCCAAAGAAGAAAAATGAAGTTGAGCTCAAGACTAATATGAAGGTGAGTCGGAGTCGGAGTGAGTGGCCTGAGCGTGGCTGATACTTCTGATATAGAAATTGAGCTCATCCATCAATAACAACATCGAGAAGGAAATGGTCGGTAAAGCTTCCAGTGGACCACTGCACATTCTCAAAGACAAGGACGCTAAGGGTAAAAAGTAATCCAAGTGCAGAATTACGACTGGGATTGTATTATAGATATTTATGGCATTCATTTCACGTTGGAAAATCTGAAAGCTCTTATCTGCATACGATGGACACGGCCGTTAAGGAGATTTTCCAGGAGTACAATCCAACAGGCTGGCTGCCGAATGGCCATTTTCAAACAATATTCTCCACTCTCCTCGATACCTCGAACATCGATAGCGTCGACTATCACAGACACACACTCTTACTCAGAGATGGCGGGAACATCTCCCTCGATATCCACAACCCAGGAAAACAGAAAGTAGCGGTCATTTGCCATGGACTAACTGGTGGTTCTCATGAGTCATATGTACGAACAGTCGTGGCTCAACTAGGTGAAGACGTAACCTCTATCGTAGTCATAGCCAGAGGATGCGCAAACACCACAATCACATCTCCGCTTCTTTTCTCCGCGGGCCAAACAAACGATCTACGGACTGCTATCCTCTACATTAAAAACCTGTATCCTGACGTGGATTTGATAGCCATCGGATTCAGTCTCGGGGCCAACATTATCACGAAATACTGCGCCGAGGAGGGTGACAAATGCCCATTCAAGGCAGCTGTTGTACTGTCCAATCCTTGGGATCTCTACAAAGGTACGAAGGAGCTCGAGGGGTCTTATCTCGGCCTTTACTTTTACGATAGAGCTATGGCGTCTAGTATGATGGCTTTATTGAATTTGCATGGGCATGCACTCAAGGAAACTCATGCAGAGGAGCTTGCACTCATCAATTCACTGAAATGGCCGACCGTCAAGCAGTTTGAGGATATTATCACTTGCAAAGTCGGTGGGCATCCCCCAGATTTCCCAATTCCAAACGCTGAGGCGTACTGCATTTGGTGAGTTTGATACGGAGGCAAAGTTCCACGCTAACACTTTCCAGGGCCTCATCGGCAAACTACATAGAAAAGATTAAGATACCTTTCCTAGGTTTGAACTCGGAGGATGACCCTATAGCATTCAAAGCAGCCTGGCCAGAACCTGCCGACGAATACAAGACATCACCTTCTAACCTCTACAAATGCAAAGCGAACCCACTTGTGCACATCTACCACACCAAGCACGGTGGTCACATGGCTTGGTTTGAAGGTGGACACCCATTTAGCGTGTTTAGAACGGGTCCAACATATTCAGACAACTACCCTGCACCTCGTCGTTGGTTTGCGAAACCTGTTGCCCAACTCGTCGGACATCTCTTCACGGATAATTTTGCTCCTGCTCCAGGTGCTAGCGAGAAGCCTGTTAGAGTTTTTGATGGAGATATGGAGTGGGAGACTAGAGATCCGAATCTTAAGGAGTTCGTAGCTTACTCGGTTCTCACTAAGGGGGATGAAATCATTCACGGCGGAGATGAGTCAAAGAATAACGTCTCCCAAGGGTTTTAAAAGGGTTTGAGAACTCTATAGAAGAACTTGTATTATCACATACGCGCATAGACATTATAAATCTTGACACTCCAAATTGAAGATTTTACATCCTTGTAAAGCTGTACAAATAGACTTAGAATCAACGCTTTTTCACAACATTGTTAGCCTATCTGCTTAATTATAGCTATGTTTAGATTTGAAGAGTGACTTCATAGCAAAGTTTAGCCGTCAAAAAAGCTTAAATTTCTCGGCCGGAAAGTGCCGCATGTGGAGGGCTACAAGAAACTTTCTTTAATTCAGTTGACAGTGTCCTTTTTAAAGATTGCACCTTCAGTCTTATTTTCATAAGCTTCCTCATTCCATCGACCGCAAAACTTGAATCACGGAAAAGTGAGGAGGGTACATACCTCTTAAAAAGCACCATCAACAACAAGATATGTTCTCAAATATCCTTGCAATCGCATCGCTTGTCTTTACTATCAATGCTGGATTTAACGACATACTCAGACAAGGTCACCCTGCGAAAACTCCGGGAAAGGTCGTGAATGGGAGTTACGATATCTTTGACGAATTGGATTTTTTCTCAAACAGCGTAATTAGCCCTAACCCTCATATAAATGATCTTCGTCGCAGGTGCGACTACAAGATCAACGACCGAAAAGGATACTACAATAGAGGTGGATATTAGTAATTCGAGTTTATACATCTCGCTTACGTTATCCAGGACTTTAAAAAGATGAATCATTTGACTGGTCAAAATGAGAGTGCTGCTACTGCCTTCTCTCTGTTTAAGTCTAGAGATAATTTGATCACTCGATTAGCTGGAGCTACATAAACTGATACCATCAAGCCATAAACACGACTGAGACTTGATTGCTAGCAAATTGCAATATGAATACCATGTGTAAAATAGTGATGCATAAGATTAACGTGAAAGTAATTGAGAATCGTGAACGTGTTTTTTGAAGTACCTGTCATGTTATTAAAGTTTGATACTTTCGGCAATAGCCTTCTGACAATTATCGTAATGTATTACCGCAAAGCAAGAAACGTGAGCTTCCACTCCCTGAAATCCAAGCATATCCATAATGTCTTTACTGATCGGCAAACAAATGTCAAAATTTGTTTTTACCGGCTGGATGTGGAGGTTGGTGCGAATTGGCTGAGAACAAGAAGTCTACCCAAGAATCTACAGACTACTAACATAGTGCAGAGCTGCACCTGCAAGATGTCCGAGAGCGTTTATTCATTATGACATCACATATCCAAACCTGACTATAAAGAGGCACAAAACAGCTAATCAATTACTATCATCATGTTTTCTGAAATCTTTAAAATCGCTTCAGTTATCCTCGCCGTCAATGCTGCAGTCATAGACCCTGCATCCCACACTGTTCAGTAAGAAAGTGGAAAGCATGTCAACGAGCATTGTGATGTCGCCAATAATGGATATGCTCTTATGAAGTTTGCAACGACGCATATGCATCATTAAATCGTGTTTTGAACCCCAACAATGTCCACACTCCTAGATTTATTAGAGAAAAAGATGCGACTATTATTGCAAGGACAAAAATGGTCGCGATATGACCGACGTGCAGAGAGGAGTTCCTAATCAAGCTTGTATCTTTAAGAGCTGTTTTGACTGTGACTGGACCAACAAGAATTCCAGTCAGAAATCTTAGAGGTTGAGATGGTATGAAGGTTTGGTGTAAAGGCAAGGGAGGTGACTTAGATCGTGAAGAATGCTATCGCAGCTATGGTCCAGATTGTTGAATTTTTCTATGTATATACGGGTTAGAAAACCTATGCAATACATTTCAAATGTTCATTATCGTTTCTTCAAACGATATCGGCTTTCTTTCGAGTAGCTCTTCAAGGGCATTGCTCGTAACGGTAGTCTCGCCACGCTGTATAGCATCGTATGCATTCGCCCATCTCTTTGTCCAGTCCTTAGCGCCTGCGACTGGATCGTCGTCGTTCCTCGAATAAAATTCCAAGGCTTTTAACAAATGCGGCTGACTTGAGAATTCTTCGACTGATACTTGTTTTATTTTAATGTCTTTGCCTACTTTACGCGAGATAATTGCGAGGGTGTCTGCGAGTGTATAAGATTTTGGTCCACTGAGCAATATCATATTGTTGGTTACTCTTTCGGCCCAGCTCTTATCACCGCCAGCAACTTTCGCTACCAGTTTGGCAGTCGCTTCGCCCAGATTGTCGGTTGATGCCCAAGCAACCCCTTTGCCGCCACCGTCGTGAGGTATTTTGACCTCATCTGCTGGGTTTTGAATGTCGTATCCGGAGAGATATAGTGGATAGCTCTCATTATAGAGGCCTTCACGAATAGCCGTATAGAGTATTTTGCCAGATTGAGCGAGCTCAGCTAAATAGGCTTCCGTCTTCAAATGTGCTTGCATGACCTGCGCAACGCTTTTGTTGCTCTCCCCGCCAAATGCGAGGGAGCTGTAGAAAATGTGCTTGACGCCACTTCCGACTGCAGCATTGATAGCGCGTTTGTGCACTTCAAACCTAAAGTCGTCTTGCAGAGAAGGATAAGATACTAGAATGAGTGTCTCTGCACCATCGAAAACGCCTTGCAAGCTTCTCTCATTTTCATAGTCTGCCTGGCGAAGATGCGCATCATCAACGGCGATCTTGGAAGTGTTCCTCGCTACGAGGATCAGATTAGAGTGATCTGTTAAAGCAGACAGATGACTTGTAACGCTGCTGCCAAGGTTGCCGACTGCTGGGAAAACCGCGATTGATTGTGGCATTTTGGGAGATTCTGAAAGAGGCACATGCTGATATACGAGATCCTACGTAATCATATTACAAATCCAAAATTAGTCTTGAGATCTGTGGAAAATTGAACGATTTGTAATATCATATTGCTCTGCATTGATGGTAAGGGAATAACTCCAAGAAGCCATGCCTTTGTAACTCTATTGTAAAATATTCAAGGATTTGTTGGAAATAGGCAAGTGTAAGTTACAGGTGATCTAAATTCTGTTCGGAATCTAAACAGACGCGGATGGAGATATTACACTTATTGTAGTTTCAGGTCTGTACGCTCTAGAGATAGACAATCTTTGTCTGAGAAATAGTAGAACAATGAAAATAGTGAATATTGAAGAAACTGCAGTCAAATGATGGTTTAGAGCTACAAGTATTGAAATTTCTAAACTTATTATGTCAACTGGAAAAATTCGCAAAAAGTAAAAACAAGTGTATCTGAATTGTCTCAATTTTCATTACACTTTCTTCTAACGATGTTGACTTTCTATCAAGTAGCTTTTCTAGTGTGTTGCCCGTCTTATAGCATCGAAAGCACTGGCCCCTCTAATTTTGTCCAGTATCTGGCACTTGCTACTGGATCTTCGTCTGTCTTCAAATAAGAATTACTGCGTATGAGGCCTTTATCACCTGATTGATTGATTATTATTTATACCCGATGACTGAACACGAGGGAGGAGAGCATAGCGAGCGCAAATGACAGGCTTAGGCCCATTCACTGTTTGCTTCGTGAGGTGTTACGGAATATCGAAGCTATCGGATGTAGTTTCGCGTCGTCATGTGTGAATATTTCCAGTCTTCAATGATTTGGCACTGCTGTCCCACAATGAAGAGAATACATTATGTACAAACCACCAAATGATAAGATGCTCGATATTTTTTCACCTCTTATCTCGTATCTTGTTCTTCTCCCGTCACGTTAGACCGATTTGATACCGATTAAATTCAAGCTTGGATGCAAAATCAGACCAGCAGGGGCATCAACGCTTGCCTGAGCTGTCGCAGATCAAAATCCAAGTGTATCAGCTCTAATCAAGACGGCCCGTGTGATAGATGCACCAAGAAGGCCCTTGAATGCGTCTTTGAAGGCGTCATAAAGAGACGCGGAAAAGATCGCAAGCCAAGAGCTAGCGCTAAGCGGATTGAAGCTGCCAAACAAGCAGCAATGTCTGCTGCAGCATCCTTCGAGAACCAAGAGATGGCTTTGTCTAGGCCAAGTACTAGTGGGACGACGTATTCTGACACGGATTACGAAGAAACCGATCACGACGACAATGAACCAACGTTACCGCATCCGTTTTTCAAGTCAAGAAATAGCAATGATGCGAATATACTGTACACTAGCAACTTTCCTGAGTTTGCATACCAGACGTCGTACAATGCGACCTCCACTTCGCCTCCACTTCTTCTTCATCCAGATCGAAATTACCAGCAGAACACGTATTGGGATTACTTGATTGGTGAAAAAATGAGTGAGTCTCGGCTGGATAGAAATACGACTCTTAAAGTTATTGCTGCCGACCTGTCACTAGTCTTTCAAAGAGGTGACTTCATCGCAACAATGTTTCACCTACCTAGCTTCTTCGAAGTAATTATGAACTCAAGAAAGAGAGGCGCTATTGAGCCAGCGCTTATATATGCCCTTCTGGCAATCTCGTATGTTTTTAAAGGTAGATGCGACCAAACTTTTGCTACCGAGTCGAAACTCAAGGCTCTGAATTACGCTGAGAGGTCACATAGCCACCTAATGTCAGCTATCAGCACTAGCAATATATCTCTAGGCTTGGCGCAGGCTGCAGTTTGTCTGCAGTATTATGAGTTTCTTCCAAAGCCCCTCTTTGATGTACAACGGTTGGGTGCCAGCTTGACAATTGCTGATACAGTCATCAGAACACTCGGACTGACTACTCTCGATGCTGACAAAGTGCTTTACGTTCTTGATGACGACGCTGTACCGATTAAAACGGCAGATTTGGATCAGCCAGCACAACCGGAACCGCTAACCCCAGTATCAGAATCGCACTCGTTTTCGCAAATTGAAGAGATATCAACGCAGCTGGACTGCCCATGTATGAAGTGGACTTACAATGAGCAATCAACGCAAAAGAAGGAAGGTATCAGGTTTCGGTTTTTAGCTAGGTTCGCATTAGACGAGTCAGATGAGAATATGGTGAAAGCTGAGGAGATTAGAAGAGTGGTATGGGGCGCGCTCAACCAAAGCTGGTACCAGCAAATGTTTCAGCCAACACTCAACCCTCTTTACATTAACGACAGCTCCAACTACGGTATTTTTCTGACTTCCGAGCACTTCGTTGCTAATCTTCCAGATCAATATGAGCGAGATTGGTCAAGGCGCACTATGTATGCATTGCTAGATCGAGGCAAGCTGCTGTGTCATGGCGCTATGAGATTGCGACTACCGCCACTGGATTTTCATTTGAGAGCGCTGAAAATAATCCAAGAGGCTGACAATATTGAGGCGGAGCTGGGTAAACACACTTGCCATAACGGTATACCTCGATGGCAAGTTTCAAATGCCCTCTTCATCACAAAGCTAGTGCTCACCGCAAAGCTGAAACGCATGAATGACTCTAGAATAAGACAAAGAGGATACTTCACCAGAATACAAGCAAAGAAGTGGCTTGAAGATCATTCTTACATCTATAGGCAGGTGAGTTTTACAACACAATCCATCTCTGAGCATCTCTTGACTATTCTTAAAGTTCATCGGAGGCAGTATACGTGATGCTCCAATGATTCTAGGTGTGTTATCAGTACAAGCTTTGCGATGTCTTGATTTATTTGGACTCGATTCTGATCTAGTACTGGCGCTATATGTTGCGAGGGGTATCTTAGGAGCAATTGAGCAGCTACTCGAATATCATCCATGTGACGCTCCAGCCGTTCAAATAACACTCGAAAAGATCCGAAACTCATGCAATTTTGAATCCGAAAGTGTGAAGAGAGCGTTTAAGCCGCCACACCCTCCACCGCATCCACCTACAGTTGAAGAGCTGGAAAAATACATGGAAGAACACAATCAAAGTTGTCACGCATCCAATCCATCCATCGATGAGGTAGATATCATTCAATATTCAAGTCAATACGGCTGAATAAATTCAATTATTCCTTCACATCTCCTTTGTATTAATATAAGTAACTTAACCTATAAATATACTTTGAAAAAATTCAGCGAAAAGAAGATATGGACAGAACAGGTGAAACTCCCCTTACCTGGTCTATAGGTATTGTATACATTGAAAAGGATACACATGAAATTCTACATACTAATGGCAATCCCTTGCCATGATTTAGGGTTGAGCTCACTGGTTGAAGAAATCATTCCAAGCTGATTTGAGGATCTTGTGAACTGCAGTCGCTCTGTCGCCAAGCTCTGAAACAGTCTTCTTGAATGATGATTTAACCTCTTCAGTGCTTGGGCCGTTCTCGTCGTAAATTTCGTGCTCAACGCTAAGAGCAAAAGTGTTGAGCAAGTCCCCAGCGGCACTACCGGTAGCGTTGTTATAATCTTGAATGTACTGCTTGACTTGTGGTGGGAATATATCCAAGTCGAGGGTTTTATTGTTGATATCCTCGGCGAACAATTGTGTGGCATTGAGGAAGTTGGTCAAGCCTTCTCCGAGATTTTCATTCGCGTCTGCGTACTTGGAACGGACGGAATCTGCTCTCTCCTCGCTCGTATCATTCAGCGCAATACCTTCGGACATGTCAACTAAACCGGCGAACAGAGTTCCGATGCCATTTCCGATATTTTCGTTGGCCCAATTGTATGTTTTTGAGATCTTGTCGTCATTGCTATCGTCTTCGTGGAAGATTGTGTCACCGATAGCGACAACAGTGTTACCGATATCTGTCTGTCTCTCAATCTTAGCTTGTGCGAGTAGGTTGAGATTTATTTACTCACGATCGCATCACCGACGTCGTGTCCAAAGTCCTCCAGAGCTTCACCAATTGGATGATCACTACGCCCGTCCAAAGGCGAAGGAGCTGCAGCGACGACGGAAAGCAAAGGTAACGCTAAAGATAAAGTAAATAATTTCATTTGGATTCTGATTTCGCAAAAGCAAGGTGAGTAAGTAATTGCGCTGCCGTCATGATCGACAAAAAAAATGACCGGAAAATCGAGAGGCATAGTAGCATGTAATTGAGGTTGTAGAAAATAAGCAGAAAGACGGTACGCATTTGCAGGCCGAAGTTATCGTCAATAACGTCATTTAATGATTCAATCTTAATGATTCCAGGAACAGGAGTGGAGGCTCACAGACGTAATTGAAAAACTTATAGAAACGCTCAAAGGCATTTACATCTCATTCTTCAGATTAAAGCCTTCCCCCCCACGCGGCGTCACGTTATCTAAGCATCACATCCTTATCTGAGCAACGATGACATCGCGAAGGAGATTGCGAGATCTTATAATAATAATAAAAAGCAATTTACAGATGCTGGGATTGCATTTGTGAACAATACGTACACCGCCTTCAAGGGCATGTACGTGGAGAAAGTAGAGGTCGTCAACGCTCTTCGATCAGGCAGCTCTGCGATACGGCGATTGGCTCTTCAAAGAGTCACAGACGGTCATGAATCTTCCGAGAAACAATTTGCTCTCGTATCTCCGAGCCAACGCTTTTCCATCTCACATCTATTGCTACCTCTATTACTCTCAATAAACAACATTTTGTTATCGATGCGCGCATTCAGGACAACGAGGGACATACAGTCGTTTTGCAACTAGAAGCAGGTCTGAAGGCATACAACACTGATTCTCGGGAGCTTTCACGAACCAAGCTTTATAAGAGCCAAAAATGCCTTGTGATGAATATTTCATCGGCATTGGAATGGTGTCTTACGAATGATGTGGAGGTTAATATAGCGCAATCTAAATATTTCTTGACAAGAATTATTGAAAACTCTCGATTGTAAGGATAATTATTAATGGGTGGCTCAGCTAGCGTTGAAGCAGACAGCAACGCGTACAAGTTCACCTTTAGCTGCCATAGCGATTTCGGCAGACATGTACACATTATGGATGAGAACAGGGGTAAGATCGGATTCTGTTATTATTACTTGACAAGCCTATTTGACTCACGTTGCACTCAGTTTTGGAGAACGCCAGACCTCGACGGAGAAGATGGATGAGTCATTTTGACGGAGATAGAACCTGAGATTTTTGACCGCGGCATCCTGGATCGGAAATTTTGCAACAAGATTAGCAGAAATGAGTTGAGCTTCGATGGTAGTGCTTTATCCCTCAAATCTCGAAGAAATCCTTTGCTAATACCCGAGGCGGCTAAAAGAACATTAAGTATCAAGGTTTTTGTATTATTTGGGGGTCGTAAACGAAAATTAAAATGAACTGTTTTATAAACCTCGATCTTAATACTTTTCTGTCCACCTGACGCTCTCTTGAATACTCGCCTAACCAGCGATTGCGCTCGGTTGCGTCAGTTGATAAATCGATATTTCTCTTATATTTCCACCACCATCAATGTCACCAGATAAGCCAACACTCAGTATCAAACTGCACAACCATACCAACGTAATTACCCTGTGCCCATCTACAGACAATGTTCGGGTTAGTGGCCAAGTGGAGCTCAATCTACCAACAAAGCAAAGTGTGAAATTTATTAAAATTAAGATGAAGAATGCCGAAGAGATTGTCAAGTACGCAAAACGTGATGAGAAGATGTTCATGCACGAGGTTGTCACCTTTAAGCAGAACGAGAGTTTGGATCAAGGTCTGCACAAGTACGATTTTGATTTCCACGTGTCCAAATCACAGCCGTGCTTCGCTGCTGGTGATGTGGCCGCTTATATCGAAGCCAAGGTGGAATTCGACGAGATTCTCGCGCATCCATTGATTGCCAACATGTTCATTATACTGGTTGGCAGTCCAAGTGATAGCCAGCAAATTTCACTCGAGCACATCCACCAGGACTTTGTCGAAGATGTCGGATCGTTTGAAGTGTCATTCAAATCAAAACACCTTACGACCCAAGGTTTCATCGACATCGGCCTTTATCTCCCATCTGCAGCGCCAGGATTAGAGATTAAGGGTGTTAAAGTCAAGTTTGAACAACACACAGTCATTCAAAACAAAGACAAGGTAATATCGACACCACCTGTCGATAAGGAAGTACTATTACTTGAAGGAAGTCGTGACAGCACACTTATCAGAGCAAATTCAGAGCAAGATGCGATTACCGGTCATTGGATATTGCAATTACCTTCCAACGACAATATCAAGCCAACCACAATGGAATTTTCACATGGTAGAATACAAAGAAAACACTATTTGGAGTTTAACATCATGTTCAAGAAGGACACACTTCGATTGGCAGCCGTCAGAGTGCCATTGACTATTACGCAGC
The DNA here is from genome assembly GCF_000400465.1 of Wallemia ichthyophaga EXF-994. Lineage (NCBI taxonomy): Eukaryota > Fungi > Basidiomycota > Wallemiomycetes > Wallemiales > Wallemiaceae > Wallemia > Wallemia ichthyophaga. Next base: position 55,668 of record NW_008806302.1, on the reverse strand, counting down.
GCACCTTATCGACTGCTGCGCAGGTGCCGTCAGATTACGGCCAATATTCCAACCCTATTCCGACAAAGCGATTCTGGGAGCTTCCACATTCGCACCTCTTCTCTCATTGTCCAGCTGATACCACTGAAGACGATCTTAAGAGTGCTGCTGTAGGAAACGCAATCGGAGCTCCTCAAGGATTGTCGCTCTCAGCTTTGAGGAAGTAATGGGATAAAGAACAAGTGATAGGATTAAGTTTAGGTTAAGGATTCAATTTCACATTCTATGTTTTGTTCGTCTTTGTAATTTAAAAATGATAATTTTTGCGTATTGAAATTGGTAGGCCATTTTGAACATAGTAAATTCTAAAGAGTCTATAAATCGAGTAATGACCTTGATAAGACGTAGAAGTTTAGAAACTTTACTGACATAAAAGCAACCATCGCTGCATTGCATAATCTGTAATTTGTCTAGAGCTTAGCCAGTCCTATATGCTGCTGAGCGGCAAGCATGTGCAAATGTCTTCTGACAATTTTCCCAGAAGGAGTTTTAGGGATGACGTCGATTGTGTGCACGCCTCCGCGCAATTTGGAATAATTTGCAACTATGTCTGCCACCCAGGCTTCTATTTCATTGCAAAATACTTGGTTGTCGAAATTGGCTGCATCCTGAGGCACGATATAGGCTCTGGGAAGTTCCGTCACCTGTCTGTCGTCGTAAACGCCTATAACAGCCGCATCATTCACTTGAGGATGAGATAAAAGCACCGCTTCTAGAGATGACGGTGCCACCTGAATGCCTTTGTATTTTATCATTTCCTGGAGTACATTTTAGCTACGAATTTTTTCGTAGCTATCCCACTAACCTTCAGTCTGCCTACTATCTTGAAGAGGAACGTCTGATCATCGTATATTGCTATATCGCCAGTCTTGAAATATCCGTCTGAAGTCATGCACTGGGCTGTAGCTTGGGGGTTATTCAAATAACCCCTCATGACTTGCGGCCCTTTAATCCAGAGTCTGGGGTGGGGTGTGAAATGGGAACCATACAAAGTCTAAATACTCACTCTCCACTCGACTTGTTATCTCCAGGTACATCCTTGCCATTTTCATCCACGAGACGCGCGGTGGTGTTTGAGAGCATTCTGCCAATATAGCCGCTATGTGACCTGGCGTATTCTAGTGGCAGTTTGTGCGTGACTGGACTAGTCTCAGTGAGACCATAGCCATTCGAGACGAGCACGCTGCTATTGAATTTTTCCCCAATCTGCTCTATCAGCTTGGGGCTGACAGGCGCAGCGCCCACATTGAGAATTTTCAGACTGGACATGCCATGCCTCCTTTCCACATCTTCTTTCGCGATCGAGTGGAGAATCGGTGGTACAACCGCCGTGAGCGTTACCCTGTATTTCTCGACAGCAGCACCGAAAGCTTCAAGGGAGAAGCGGGGCAAGACTACACTCATATTCTCCCTCTTGAGGAAGTTGAGTAGAAGGGATGTGAGCCCAAAGATGTGGTAGTAAGGGAGGACAGCCAAGACAACATCTGATTTCTGTGTGCTGTACGCGCGTGACCAGTCTAATTGTGTGAGGTTGGCGACGAGATTGTAATGTGTCGTCATCACTCCTTTTGCTACACCTGTCGTACCACTGCTATAGCATGTGACGGCAACACTGTGAGCATCCTCGCCTGCAAATGTCTCAGGAACACCCTTCTGCAGGTCGTTGCAAAGGAGTTGAGCGTATGATTTGAAACTTCTAGGGCTGTTTTCAGTAGCTGATACTACCCTATCGCTCACCCTATTCTCCGACCAGCCTCTTTCCCTCAGTATGATACTGCATAGCTCTATTTTGTCAGGATTTGCGAAAACGAAGGAGATGTCGCTATCTTTTATCTGATGGGACATTTCGAGGTGCTTGTTGGCTGGATTGGCGAGTGATGCCGTTGCGCCAGTGGCTATCACGGCGAAGAAGAGTACTGGATATGTAATTGAGTTGTGGTTTACGATAAGCACGCTATCTCCTCTGCCGATGTTGTGGTACTTCCTTAGTCCATAAGCCAGGCGGAGGGCGTCTCTGCGCAGCTCTGAGATTGTTAAGCAGCGCCCTGTTTGTGCATCCACGTAGACCACACTGCTGTTCTTAGATTGTTCCTGCGGCAAAATGTGATCGAAGAGGCTAATCTTGGGGATATCTGCATCGCTGAATATTGATTTAATAACTGTCATTTGCTGCCGATATGGACTATCGCAATCCAGTGTAAAGTGGAAATGTGCCTTCGCTGCGGTATTAGGGTCTGAAAATTGACTAATGTGGCAGTATTAGATGTTCTGAAGACTTTACGTGGTTATATAGCGAATCAAATCGCCTCATCTTATCTCCTCGTATCGCTTCGTCTTAGCGGTCCCTGAGAAGACAGGCTGAAATGTAAAGGAAGATGAACAAAACACCAATAAATTATTTCTTATGTGCTTAGATACACTTGAAAATTACAAAATACATGATAATTGTCAATTATAGCTGAATTGACAGCTCTATTCACTTATTTCGCGAGCAAATAATTCAATGCACTACTTGATTATAATTTTATCAAGCTTCTCAGCATGTTTTCGAGCTTTCTGTGCCCACTCTTCACGTCTACGCGCCTTATCGTGAGAATGTTCTGCCTCTTGATAAGCCATAACGCTAGCGCGGTCAAGGAGAGCTCTGGATTCCTGAAGATAATCGTGCGCGCGTTCCTTGAGAAATGTGGCTCTCTGCAGGCATTCTCTGGAGGTGATCGGCGCGCGCATGGAAAAGGTGCTCGAAGTAGCTGCCTTATGGCGGCTGCTGTGGCTGTTGCGGGAGGCTGAAGCGGTGTGTCCTGGCTTCTGGTAGGACTGCTGCGTTGTCAGCGACGCAAGCAGCTCACTTACACGATCACTCACCTCAATCAGACTGGCCTCGTCGATTCGCGCGTAGTCCTTTGCTGTGTCACTTGGCGTCTGAGGCGTCTGCGGCAATGGAGTGTGCATAGATGTGGGCTGCGATGGAGATGGCGTGGGTGCGCTGAATTGCAAAACAGGCGCTGGCTTCGCTTCTCTGCGCTGTTTGAGCATATTCAGCTTCTCTCGCCAGCCGGAACTTTCTGAGGAGAGCGAGAGCGCGGATAGATTGCCATCATACATCGTCGTGCTGGTGTAGCGTCTACTAGCATAAGTGCGTGGCTGTAGTGCATGTTGCACGATGGGCTGCTGGCATGGGCTATCAACTATGGGCTATGAATTACGGGCCATGGCTGGAGAAATGGAAAACGAGCAAAAGGCTAATAAACCCACTAGCACAAGGCTAATAACCCCGCTAGCCATCCAAAATGCATTTACAAATGACCCGCGTCATCGTTTCTAACACGTTGTTCATCCACGATCATCCACGTCTACTCCGACGTCTATGAAAATCAAGAGGCAGCAATCCACGCCGCTGTCCAAAGATGATTTACACCAGATGAACCAACGCAGCGATAGAGCCAGCCGCACGTCGAGATCGCGCACCTCACGCAACTCCCGCACCTCAGTACCGGATGCGGGGGAGCACGAGGCTCTCAGCCATCTCCAGCGCGTGCTTAACTCTAAATACACTTTCAAAAAGGCGAGGAAACTCAAAGCACTGCACATGTCTCCAGATCCGCAGTTGACCCCATCCCCGGAATTGGAAGTGGATGGCACCAACGACGAAAACTGGATTCCGCCACCCGTAGAGCCCCTCTATAAGCCCAAAAGCGGTATACGCACCAGCAACAGCCATTTCGGTCACCTCCGTCGTTTGAGATCCAACACCAATTCAGCAGAGCCAAATGTCCCGCCGATCACTCAAATCAATGACGATTTCATGTCCATGAAGCGCACACGCTCGTCTACGATGACGAGGCAGCGCTCTGAGTCGCTGGCGATGAGCAATCGCGATGAGTCGGCTAGCTCTGATGCTCCGTTTATGCGGGAAATGGATGTGTTTGAAATAGAGGTGCTCTACGAAAACCAGCGGGGCTTGTTTCTTCTCGGAACCGGATATTGTGGGTCAGGTTGCTGCTGTGAGACTGTCTAACCCGACGACCTAGTCTCTTTCAAATCTCTCCTCCCCATAGATCCATCACCATACACAAACGGACAAGGTGGCTCATCTCCCTATACTCCCGACACCGTCCAGCCTCCGGATCCTCTTTGGGAGTGGGTACACCCACACATGCTGGTCGATATGTCTTGCCGCCGCAAACGAGACGAGGCGGGCTGGGAGTACAATACGTGGTTCAAGTCTACAGGCTGGACGCAGCACGGTGGTCCATTCAGCTATGTGCGCCGACGGAGGTGGATACGCCTGCGAAAGCGTCCAGCGAACGCTCCACTTGTGGTTCCCGATCATTCGCAGGTCTTCAGTTCGAACAACTCTGTCAAAACGCGTCCACGCTCGTCATCACAATTAAAGATACCAAACTCACCGACGAAATCGGTGCAATCGAATGTGGCTTCGTTGGATGCCGACAACAGCATGAGCATGGGTAGGAGCGTGAGCATGAGGTCGTCGCCTCCGTCTGTTGTCAACCTTGACGATAATGACGAGACATCATTCTTGCCAGTCAGACCTAGCGATGTGCCGCCTTCTTCAGTTAGCCTCGCATCTAGCAATTCATTAATCAATAGAAGTTACTCGCATCACACGCACATATCAGTAGCTGATCCTTTCCTATCATACCCACCACACGCTTCGGAAGAGGACCAGAAAGTTTGGGATCAGATTAACCTGCGTAGGTTGTCGCGCATACAGAGCGCGTGTCAGCTCGACAGAGAGCGCATACAGCTATGGCAGTGCTGGCTGGCGCTGAACAAAGTGGAAGTGTTGAATGTAATTCATTCTCAGGTAAGGAAACTGGTTTGTTAGTAAACTCTATTCTAACACCTCACAGCATTTCAAGATATACACTCTCGTCTGCTACGAAACCTACCGTAAACAGCTGGAGGGTATGCTCGACAGGGCTATCAAGTCGAAGGAGGTATGGCCTGCGTCGCCCTTCCTGCTCACGTCGATGGAACAATCTCAAGAAGCACTACCGACACTGCCACCAGCCATGCATCACACGCCTAGCGCGACATCTGGCAAGTTCCGCCCGCATCTCCAAATGAGCCCTCTCAACACACCCATGCACTCACGCCGCTCGTCGATATCATTGAGGCAATCATAAATGCAATAAATGGGAATCTGTGCGTTGGGTACATGTTGTATATCTATATGTAAATCTATCAAGTCTATATCTATGAATTAGCTAGTCGAGCTGCTGGATGAGCGACTTATCGAGTAAGTCTCTCTCAAACCGAGAATTGTGCGAAATGACATTCGCTCTGCTTTGCGATAACTGAGGAAGGCAGGTATGCTGCTAGTTTCGAGGAGATTGAGGCAGATGCGGTAGATGTTCTCGAAAACCCTCGGCGGTATCGATGCATTCGATTCAAAACACTGGCGTACTTGATTAAGTGAATCTAACTTACGCTCTTGGTCGATATTTACTTCGGAGATGGACCGACTATCAAAATAAGTTTCGATGATGCTTTCAATCTCCCTGCGTTGCTGTGCGGGTGGGGTATACTGAAAGCGAATGCTATAATCCTCGTACCACAATACGAACTGTGACTTTGTTAGTGGAATGTGTGGAGTGCATACTGCTCCACTCACATTCAAATTCTCTATGCTTTTCTCTTTCTCCCGCAGGTAGACTACAAACTGATCCCGCTTGCTGCGCTGTCCCATTATTTCCGATAGAGTGGTGCTAGTGCTGCTCCTGCTAACCAATTTCATCATGCGTTGGTGTGCTTATGCTTATGTTTATGCGTGTGCGTGCGTGTGAGCGGATTAATTTGATTTATTTAGGTTTAATTTCGCTTCGGATGGACTGAAAGAAAGACGTCGTCTGCCGCGCTCGCTATCAGATGAGATGGTCCGGTTAAATATTAGCAAGCGATATCTGCCAGGGACTAAGGTACCGAGATGAGGTGAAACGTTGGTGAGACGAGGTAACAAGGTTGTGTCAGATGTGTGTTGGTCTGCTGCGGTGTTTGCTGTAAAATGGAAATTTTGAAAATATTCAGCCTGCGCAGTCACGCGTTAGTTTCCGCGTTACCCTGTTTCACAAAGGCAGTCTCAGAAACAGAAATCGAGAAGCGCAAGCTATCACACTCGCTCTCTTAAATTGTCTCATGCACCGCAAATCACTAGCACGCACGTCATTAAATCCATCGACACACACCTGTCATCCACAGTCATCCAACGTTCCTGGAAATTTTACGGAGGACAGCATCGGTAATCACCAGTTGTGACATTGAAAAAAGGGTAATCCGATGGTAATGTGCTTAAATTTTGCGTTTTTAATGTGTAAAGGTGTCAAAAGTAACTTAAATGATCTGATTTGCATCCTCCGAAGAACACGGAAGATAATCGGAATATGCGTGTGTGGATGTCGGATATTATGGATGAATGCAGCTGTCTCTCTAGCATTCCTCTAGCAGTTCTCCAATTGCAGCTCTCCAAGTCCGGCACTCTGATGGATACTCTCCAGTACCTGCTTTTTCTATATTTAAACACTGATTCTTTATAATCAAGTGGATCATCATGATCACTCATTAGCGGTGATCGTTGTGGGCGTATTGTGCTTGAATAGCCTCTCGACGCACTGCATGAAGCAAACAACAACGATAGTGAGGGAGTTGGTTGAACCACTTGTATTCACACAGCCATGTCCATTGTACTATCCACGATCCACAATTCACCAGCAACCCTCATGCGCTAACCTAAAGAAACTTGAGTCGCATTTCGCTGTAGGTGAAAGCCACCGTCTACTTCTGTTCAATTAGAGGCGATTCAAAACGACTCAAGCTGATCCATCTGAGCTGTGCGGGCGCGTTCAAACTGTTCGACAATCCCAGATTAGCATTCGCATTCGCAGAAATAGCTGAGCTGGTTGCAGGCGGGAGTGAGAATTGTATGGTTGATTCAACATATCTGGAGTGCACATCAACTCCGTTTTATCATTAGTCCTGGTGTGCCTTTCAACATATATCAACGCCTGCCTGACCAGCTAGCTACTCAACAAGCATGAGAAGCAGATATTTATAAAGCATCTGCCAGACCACTGCGGCGATAGCTAGAGTTCGCTTGCTGATGAGCAAGTCTGTTCCAATACTTGAGTACGATCATCTAGATAGGGAGTAAGGTTGCTGCACAGAATACCCTTCGAGGTGTTGGCAGCCAATACTAATATCAATTATATCGGGATATTCTCAACCACATGGATCTCGTAAGAGGGTATCAAGGAACAATCATGCATGAGCCACATAGATCACAACTTTCGACAAGTCAGTGCTATGTGAGAATAGCAGAGACATGCTAAAATGTGTGATGGGGTTGGAGTATAAATGTGCGCTGACGGCACAAGCGGTAGTGCAACACAAGGCCATCTTCCACTTACCCTATGCAAGCAGTGAGGGTGAGTGGACGCAGATAAAAATTAGATCGAACGTTTGTCGCATAAGTTATGCGATCCAAGTTGTTCGAACTTGGAAGAACAGATACTACACTTGATCTAAGCCAAAAGGCCAGAGAGGATGAGGATTAAGGATGAAGAGAGGCCGCTTTTATATGCTCAAAGTAACCCTAGCGTTAGTGCGGTTGTGATATTGTAGAGGGGATCAAGAATGAATATGCATTGAAATTGAATAAACTGAATGCTCCAGTTTTATGGTGTTATTTTTCATCCATGGACTAGCTATTTTTAGTCTCGTCATACATTCCAATCTGAATCACCGAGCAATATCATCAAAGAGATAGAAAGCGGAGTAACATCATCAAAGAAATAAAAGACGCTAAAAGTCTGCTCTACATACTAATGAAGCAGAGTGTGTTTATCAGCTAGCAAGGGCTGTTTACTCCGACAAACAAAAGATACTTCCAGTAAAAGAATATTCTTCTAGAGGAATAGAGATTGTCAATATGATGGCATAGTTTCATTCAAATATAATGTGATAATACAGTTTGCTCCACTTCCATTCTGGTTGGGTTTGTGAAAAATTCCAACCAATTGGCAGGCTGGTACAGTTCACACGCAGCCATACACATCCCTACCCATGAAAATCATGAGCTCAGAATCAAACCCACAATCGCATTCTGGTGGCATTCTCAAAGGCAAAGACCTCGTCAACTACACTCTCGGCACCGATTCGTCTAAGTCGAATGAAGAAATCAAGGAACAAGCCAAGTTTAATTTATATAAGGTGCGGTTTAGTATAATCACATTCCACACTCCAGTAAACGTCAGAGCAGAAGGCCTCTGAAGCCAAGACTACAGCTGAAGGCACCTCCGAAAAGGCCAAAGCAAGGGCGAATCAGACATCGGGTCTGTTGCTGGCTATTGCTCTACAGATGCAAAGGGTACTGCCAAGGTGGGTCTAGAGTGGCGTTGACATGTGTCTCACTTACAAAATCCAGGAAATTAAAGGCGAAGCTCAGAATCATGTTTGAGTCAGCCCATATGCCGACAACGCCACTTTGCAATTCTACAATGAATCAACGAGCTCTTGGGATTTGTGTGTGGAGTGCCGCTATGTGCGATGTATTGTAACGCTATTATCAAAGCAAATTAGCATCACGTACTGCGCTACAGCACAGCTAGTCTTTAAAAATTTTGCTATGCACTCTCGTCAGCAATTGACTCGGAGGATCATTCCGTCCTTCTGCTAACGGGAAGATCATTTGTGCCCTCAAAGCCCTTTAGAATAGACGATTTAGCTTGAATACATGCATAACAGCTTCTAGACTGTGACTGGAACTTTTTTCGGAGCTTTTTGAAAGCTTCCGCGATGTTCATGCGTTTATTTACGCAGAGTTCCCCACGGTTCTAAAAATTCCGAGCCCTGCGGTAGCGTTCTTAGAGCACGCTGGAGGGCTTAATAAAATTGAAAAGCTCATAGTGAATTTGAGGATTGAATTAATTTATTCCGTTTTTCTATCACCAGTACAAATTATGCAAATGTCGCTTCAGAACCGACTGTGCAACATATCGTTGAATTCGGTGAATTGTTTCAATTAATTGTGCGTAAATTATTTACAACTACTCAGAGTCACTCAAACTAATCTTTTGTAGTATAAAACCCACGCCTTCTCACGTTTATTTCCTCATACATCACAAGCAATCTAACAATGTACAAAATCGCTACTCTTTCAGCTCTTCTTTCAGCACTTGCAATCATTGCGGCTGGCGGTTCAGAAATCTGCACAGATTCAGGCGGATGGTAGATGTTTAACATGCTGAATCAAGAGACCATGCTAACTTACACGTGCTTAGCACTGAGTATCAAAGTAAGTTTACTCAAAATTGACAATGTTTGCTGATGGAAATTTCTCCTTCTAGTCACTAAGGATTGATGCGCTGAAGTTGGTAAGCAAGCCTTTGAACACATTAAGACATGATTTTAACTCTCACGCAAGATCAATCAGCAAGGTTCGACGAGCGTTTGAACCAATGTGTACCGTGAATCTTACTTTTACTAGCAGCAACAAGACATTCTCACAGCGACTGAAAGATATGGCGTCAACTCTGTCGATACCGGCGCAATGGTCAGCTGCTGCGAAAGCAGAGGCGCCGGTAGCAGCGCAGAAAGCTTTGGAGCTGATAACCCAACCTGTTAAGCTTGCTAGTTTTAACCAATAAAGAGATAGACGAGGATATCTCAAGCGGAATCAATTGTATAATTATCTTTACACGACTCAAATCTATCATAATTTCGAAGAAAAAACACGTGATCAGGTAAAAACCAAGCGCCCAATGTTTACATTTGCCTTAGTATGATCATCTTCAGAAGATCTCTTGTACTGTCGAGGAAGGGTAGCAATTTCATGTCCGAAAAGATCTTGTGCAAAAGAATGAGATAGTTAAAGTCAGTTGCAAGCTGATTTGCGAAAGCGGAAAATCACACTCACACAAAAATCCTTACTATTGAGCACTTGTACAAGAAGGTTTTCCTTCAACAATCATATTTCGAGATGGCAATAAGATTAGTTGATGTCCATGCTTAACTTTGAGTGTCAACTTAAACCAGCAATTTACACACTTGAGGTGATCTGTCAGAATTTTGCCAGGGGATGAGAACATAGTGCACGATGAGAGTACCAAGATCTGCCTGGCGGCGCACATCCTCAAAAGCTTTTTCGGATGCTCTTTGGTGTCATAAAGACTGAACTTACTATCCATCTTTCTACTTGTGCTACTGACTACAATATTTGATTGGATTTAATAGATCTTCAGATGAATAGGCTTGATTGCTGATCAGCTTAGTCGTGCAGTTCTAAAGACAGTCGTAACATTCATAATGAATACATAACTAATTTCAAATATTAACTACTGATCTCATCTCGCTTCGGCTCATTAAATTGACCGGATATCGTTTTAGGGAATTTAGAGTATGCAGCACTATTGTGTTACAAAATCACATCAGCTACGAGTCAAATCTTTGGATATCGTGATGCTTTTGTCACATCACAGGAAGTTTGGATAGAATAGATGCAGTTCAAAAAGCGACGAAGCCTCGAACTTTTTTTTTCAAATATACTGCCTGACTGAATACTCCTGCACTAACCTAGCGATAGATTGTCAAGATGCAGCGAAAGTGGAAATTTTGGCTTTGAATAATCCAAAATGTAAAAATAATTGTTCTGGTTGTTTCTTTAGTCTCACTTTTAAGGTGAAAATGCATTAAGTCTTCTCAATAATCACAAGTATTCGCAAATTGGCATGCTTACAGCCATTCTTTCTCCGCGTTCTTTTGACTTAGGAACAATCTTGTGTCGCTTAAAATCCGAGTTATGTCTAATCTAGTCGTAAGTTGAATAAGCAAGCAGCCTTGAAGATGGTTTCTGTACTTTTCGACTATCTAGTAATCACTGAAAGTGTATTTTGAGGTGCTAATGCGCCCATATTGCTACACCCTCGCCTCGCCTAAATGTCGGAAGTTATACGAAATCTATAATTATGCAGAGGAATGAATCAGTATATATCGCAATTAAAAAGCTAGGAACTTCCGAGCTTCTCTAACGTATAAAATCTGTCTTTATATTCTCTTTTCAAAACATCTCAATTCTACCAACAATGTTCAAGCTCATCACTGTTTCAGCTCTTCTCTCAACCGTCACTCTCGTCGCGGCTGGTGGCCCAGCTGAGGTGAGTTCGGTATGATCTTCTGAGCATTTCCAATTGATAATTAGGTCTGCACGGGCGGTGGCGGCTGGTAAGAATTTTTCATACTGATTAGCACCTTCTAACATATAATTCAGCGTCGAAAGACAAAGTACGTTGGGTCGATATGTGAATCATAGCTGATGAAAATTGTCTTTTCTAGTCACTAAGGATTGCTGTGCAGCCGTCAATCAAAACACACGCTTTGATGTGTGTACTTGCTATTTAAGATTAGACTTAACTCACTAACTAAAATCAGGAAGTGTTCCATCAATGTATCCCTGAGTTTGGGGTTTAATTTGCTTGCAAAACGCTCTAACTCAATTAGTCGTAAGTAAGCATTTTATTTGCTTAGTGATGATTCTGACATCTGCAGTCCGTAAGTTTGGGCTTAGCTTTGCAGAGAACCACTCTGACAATCTATAAAGTCGTAAGTTATGGCCCTTGATAGCTAATAAACCATTCTAACCATCCGGAAAGGTGAACGGCATTAACACAGGAGGCATGGTTGACTGTTGTGAAAGCAGAGGCGCTGGCTCTCGTGAGGAGGACATCGGAGCAGCAACTTCCGTCTGTTAGGCTCGCTGGAGGCACCGAATACGCAATAAAAACGGATAATTGTGTATTTCTTTTACTAAATACATTTGATAATGATCTTACAACATCTTTGGTGTCAATTTAATTGAATTTACGTCCGTCTCATAGTATCTAGGCGCCATAGTAGGTAATTCACAACTTTCGACAAGTCAGTGCTATGTGAGAATAGCAGAGACATGCTAAAATGTGTGATGGGGTTGGAGTATAAATGTGCGCTGACGGCACAAACGGTAGTGCAACACAAGGCCATCTTCCACTTACCCTATGCAAGCAGTGAGGGTGAGTGGACGCAGATAAAAATTAGATCGAACGTTTGTCGCATAAGTTATGCGATCCAAGTTGTTCGAACTTGGAAGAACAGATACTACACTTGATCTAAGCCAAAAGGCCAGAGAGGATGAGGATTAAGGATGAAGAGAGGCCGCTTTTATATGCTCAAAGTAACCCTAGCGTTAGTGCGGGCAGAGATTGCCGAGGTATGAAGGTGAATTAAATTTTGGTGTTAAAGAGTAATTTTTGACGCATTATTACTTTGTGAACTCTCAATCATTTCAGATCTGTTCGAATTTCTATCTCATGCCCAGTATTCACAGAGTTAAATTTTCCGTCTGCCTAAATGGAAATTCTTCAAACAAAAGAGCTCAATTGATAGCCCAAATTTTGATTTGTACTTTTGGCTTGTTTTATCTACCATGGCTTCCTATCGCCCTCTAAACGCTGCTCGGAAGTTCGCACGCAACATAAGACATACGGAGAGTATCACACACTTCATTGATGCTAATTACTTATCGGGCTTTTAGAAACCACAAGCTTCCATATATCTTAAGTACACTGCGCTCAAATCACGTAATGTATTTCCGACGCGCGGTGTATCCAGCTCTTAACCCTGACCCCAGAGGAAAAGTAAGACAACTTTAATTCATTATAAGCCTTGTAAAACTGTTTACTGTAAAGGAAAGTGGGGTCAAATCCACTCTGAAATCGGTGTTTTGGCTTCATTAGGTGCATTTATAGCAACTAAATGATGAGGGAAAAGAATCAAGTAAGGTCGCGTCATAGTTTCAGAAGACAGGATATTAAAGAAGCTTTTTCTTTTTGATAAAATTCTACTCTTCCCATGACGTGTCTTATATAATCGAAATACCACTAGTGCTACAAAACTTTTGTGGAGATATCACAATAATTGAAAAACAATTTGTTGAGATAAGTTAATTATGTACTTTATTTTATGACTGTGTTTCATTTTTGCCATCGGCTACGAGTCTTGTTCGCTTAAAATTGACAAGGCGCGTCGCGCGTCTTGTTTGAAAAGGGATCGTGAGGAAATAAGACAAGTGAAGAAGCTCATAAACCTAAAGACTCAAAGCATCCAGTCTTTTCAAAATTCGATAGCTATTTAAAGGATAAAGAAGCCGAAGATGCTGACAGCTGCGATTCGAGGGTTGCGAAGGGTGTGCGGACAGCATCAGCAGTGCCCCTGAATCTTATTTTCCCCCCACCAAGCTGTACTGAGAGCAATCAAGGAATTAGGAGGAATTCCTGCGTCCTCGGATTTACTCCACTCAAGAAGCCCAGCTGCGGATAAGCAGGGGAAAATTGATGCGTGATCGAGATACAACATCAGCTATACGGGGAAACGATCGATCGAGAGCGGCAAACGTCAGTTAGTTCTCACCAGGAAACACTCAAACATGAACACAATAGAGTACTTAGTGCAGGACCTTTCCAAGATAAAATTCAGACTCGATTTCATTTCAGAAGTGAACATATTAACTACTTCAGACGCAGCGCTGCCGCTGTGCGAGTTCACATACTACGAGCTGAAGGAAAAGCTTATCGACACGCTGCGATACCCTCACCAATACGACAGAATAATATCATTCAATAAGCGCATCGACAACTACTGCCTAGCGCGGCACCCGCGCACTATGGATCTCGAAATGCACGTCAATGCCAGCAAATCGTTAAATAACTTTTACACTAATAGGGAAGGTCGGATAGTTAGAGGCGAAGACTATTACAAAATACACACTGATATAAACAACATAAAGCTCATTGGGAGATTGCCTAAGCTGCCTGCGTTAGCGACTTCGAGAAGACTGCTTGAGCGCGCACAGCAGGCCAAGTATCTCCGATACTACCTCAACAACGTCGCCGTACCGTCATTCAAAGGCAGCATAGGAGAGGCATTTTTATGGCTGAACATAACATTACTCAGATTCAGCGAACTGCGATACAACAGCAGAGTTAGAAGGATGATCGATGAGTACCGTCCGCCAGAAAGCGAGGAAGAAGGCATACCGATGGATCTTGCTCTACATCAATGGCGCGGTGGACTGCTGGATAGCGGTGAGGTGTATGACTATCTCACCAAACTTCCTACAGATTTACCCCTATTCATCCAAATCAAGGGGTTTAGCCATTCACCGTCGGCGTGGTGTACGTACAAGGAATACAGGCGCTTTCATTCCCAAGGAGAAACTCCGACGCAGAACATTGTTTGTATGAATGGCAAGGTGGCTGTATGTGATGAGTACTCTATCAACAAATTTAAGTAATAGTTTTACATGCATGATACACTTGTACAAAAAAGACTATCTAAAGGAGGCACATTTCATAAACCCATACTCCTCAGCACAGCTGTCCAATCTGTGTCGCTTTGTGTGCCATTAAGTACGCTATCCATTTCCATGAAGTCGAGAGAGCTAGGGAAGATGTTGTTGTATTCGTTTGTACTACCGCTGAGTGATAAAGCGGAGTTGGTGTCATTTGGGATATTCCAAAGGTTATTGAACATTTCCGCACTGCTCGGTGTACCTTCAGTCTGTTTGAGGAGTTGGGAGTAGATTTGATCAGAGGGATTGGGGCCCTTGTCATTCTCGAACAATCCATCCAACACTCCTCCACTTGTTGGCGTTTTGAAACGCGTAGTTTGCGTTTCCGTCGTCACCACCCTGCTTCCCAAACCTAGCATGACCATATGTTCGTTATCGTGATCATCCGTGTTGTGCACCTTAGCTTCTATGTGTTCTTTGCAGCGTACAAGCGCACGCTCCCGAAGTTTATTGAGCGCCGGTACGAATTGATTTGCGCGCTTTCCTGCGCTGGGTAGTGCACAGAGGTCGGTGATGGAGTTGAGATCCATCCACGCATCACTTGCCATCGAAGATCCAGGCGAGATGATGCAGGACGCTGCCGAGCACACCCCGAAGCTGAACATATGATAGAAAAAGAAAAAGTGCCGCGCAGAAAGGTCCGGGAGGAGACGGTGGATGCTCTGACCGAGTGCGACCATTACCTAGTGAAAGTGTGAGTATATGTAGCCAACAAACACATGGAAAACTACCCACCCTGCAACACTCCATTACGGCAATGAACGACTGCGCGAAGGGTGACTTGAGAGGGTTTTGAGGGTGAGTTTTGAGTGCATGTGCAAAATAGCGTCTGTTTATATAGAGTAGGCATTCATTCACATTCATAGCGAGTGTGTGCTGCTGTAGAATCAACTCCTCCCCATCCACTGCTTCCCGCTTGAGAGGGTAATTTGAACTATTTCGCACGACGGCCGCAGCATTGCAGCGCAGATGGGGTGGTATGTCTTTGTCATACTGCCGCACTTCCCTATCGAGCGCAATGACAACATCATATGTCGGTGGCTTTACGCTATAAATGTCATCGCTGATCTTGCACAAGAGTCTGACAAGCGTGTAACGCAGTGTCTGAAACCCTGCATTTTGCGCATCAGGGTGTTCATCGCGGGGAAATTTGCAGTCCACATGGCGCAATTGCGTCGAGTAAGGCCTACCAAAACAGATAGACTGAAAGACGTCCATCGTCTGAGTCTCCCAGAACGTCATCCGCCGCTCATTCAACTCCGCCTGAGTGAATCCCCAGCGCGCACCGTCGCGATGCAGACCCATTGCACGCGCAATGCGCAACTGTACACCGAGAAGTGGATAATAAGAATCAGCCCCGCTCAACCTATTCCTATTAAGTAGATAGAGACCCATCATGTGCAGCGTCTGCGCCGCGGGGATACTGCTTTTGACGAGAAAGTCACCAGCGGAGAGAAGGGATTTGGAATAGCTGTAGAAGCGCTGCGAATCAGGGTGGTCGGTAGAGCGGGTAGTGTCGAAGTACACGCCCAGCGCAAAGACCATATACAGTCGAGCGAGCTTGTGCGGGTCTGGGTGAACATAAACATAGAGTATATCGAGATCCTTTTCGAAAACATCGCGCTGTACGCAGTTGTAGAGACACGAGCAAGTGCGGTAGTAGATCTCCGTCAGCTCACCAGCAATCTCTCGAGATGGCAGCTGTTTCCACAACTCAGTAACGATTTCACCACTATTGCTCGCACTGAATGGGAAATCGGAGGGCGGACTATCAGAGCTCTCGCCAATCTGACGCTTCTCGTCAATAATTTCCTGCTCAGTATCTTCCAGCGACTCATTCTGGAGCCACTCAGAGCCGGCGCTGGGACCAACATAGCGCGATTGGCCCTCTCTGGAAACAGTGAGTGCACCGAAACTCTCAGCAAAGTCCTCCTGATGCGTCTCGAAGCCGTTGTGGGTTGTTGTTGGGTAAGCGGAGGAATTGGGGGAATTAAACACTGCAGTTGCGTTGCAAATGAGCTCAGTGGCCGGGTGAGGGACTATGCCGCCCTGGGACCTGATGCTGCTCTCGAGCTGATCGATACGCGAAAGTAAGTTGCTTGTGTTGTCGACGAGCGCCTGGCGGGACATGGTTGCGCCTTTCATTGTACCATCCGGACATATGGCTGAACAGCCTCTCCGTCTGCATTGGTTGCATGGCCATTGGCGATCGCATTTCAACTTGAGTCTGCGGCATTCTGCGGATTGTGACGGGTAAGCGGGGATAATTGACGCAAGGATACGCACCACCGCAGCTATATAGCGGCCTCTGCTTCCGTGACTTTGCAGGTTTTTCTTTGGCGTCTTTCATTTACAAGTCGATGACGGCATCGAAGAAAGATAATCACATGAAATCAATCAAGTTGTAGAGAGGAAAGCTATGGCTGCTAGTAATTGTGGTATAATGGATATAGATGAACATTCACTGCCTACAATGCAACTGATCTGCACCTATCCAACTCTTGCTGGTTGGGTGAGCTAATAGACCTCAAAAAAGGCGGTTTGACGTTATCTGAGAGAGACGCGATAGAGCGCTCTTGGTGAAGAGACTTCTGGCCACTAAAGCAGACAAGATTAGGGTGTCTGGGCTGTGAAGTGCTGTCGCTCTTGCTGCGTTTGTAGGGGATATTAGTAGGTGAGTGGGTGGAAATGGAGCCAACTGAGGCGATTGTTGAAATGGATGACCGGCTTTGTAAAGACAGCGTGGACATTGAAGCATTGCAGGTGACCTGAGACATTGATTTAGATTCCAGAGAAAATTTCGAGGTTTGATCGACTTGATCAGAAAGCAAGACGTTGTTGTACTCCCCAGCCATCCCATACGCACAAACCCTTTTGTAGTCAACGTTACTCAAATGAAACCACTTCATCATCTTCTTCAAGAGCCACTTGGCGTCGTCTTCTGAGACAGTCTTGATGTGCAAGATACAGCGGCAGTTGAGAGATTTCTTCGTGAAGCTTTGTATTAATTTCAAGCGTCTCTCGTTGTGGAGATAGAGGAGTACAAATAGCTCATCGACGCAGCGCGTGATTATGTGGTGGTGATTGATCATGCTCAGATCAATGTGTTGCTGTTTGCTGAGAAAGAGGACGTTGCCGTCAATGTATGCCTCTTTGAAACTTGTGTTCGGTGGAATACAGATCTTTGGAAGTTGGTGCATTCTTTGTCCGTAGTGAATGGTAAGTGTGAGTTGAGAAAGTCTTAAATATTATCTACTTGTGGAAGTCGCCCAACAAGATATATCTTTTACGTAGTTGATTTCTTCACACGCTCTTTAATTTCCGTGTAATGACGGGTCGATGTTTAGCTCGGATGCAAAAGCTGGATCATCCAAACGCTAGAAGATGCTCCCATCTCCGCTTCCAAATTAGGTTGTCTCGGAGCTTTTGATAAGCAGCTTCAAAAAAAAAAAAAGGGAATGGCCTGCTGGTAGTATTTTAGATGCTCAGATATGTAATTCTTTCTTATAACCATCTATTCAAGCTTCATTCACTTTGGCAGTAAATTACACTCTCTCATTTTATCGAAACACTCTTTGTAACCATCTGCGTATGTGTCAATTGACTTGGTCCATCCAATTGATCTGGCTGCTTCGAGGCTTGCGATTGTAGGGAATGGTAATCCAGCTAATATTTCGATACTCGACCTGTAAGACATTTAGTAAGACACCTCTACACACCATCGATCAACCCACCAATTAGCATACTCGAAAGTGTGTGGATCCAGATTGTACTTGTGCACCAGTGCTGGGAAGTCTTCTCTATGTTTATTTGCCCAATTTTGAACACTGAACGCGACCTTAAGGAACTCGCCCTCCTTCACTTGCAAGTCCTCTGCAGGAGGCGATGGAACCTCCATCCCAAAGTATCCCGCTACCTTTGGCCAAAGGGTGTTAAATTGGTAAGGTTGACCATCGTGAATGTTGAATGCCTGATTGTTGGCATGTTCAGCACAGTGTAGTTGAAATTCTGCATTGTTTGACGCTGTGGAATTATCATAATCCATCGAATAACACAGCAGTGGTCCAGGAAAATGCAGATGCTCGCCAAACTCCCTACAAGCAAAGATATACAGCGCCATCGTCACAGCAACTGACATCCAATTACCCTTGCTGAATCCGGTGATAGCGCAAGGTCTCGAGACAGACCACTTCCAACCGCATCTCTCACTCACCTCCTTTAGCTTATCTTCCTGGTAATAGTAGAAGAAGTCGCGCACGTGGCTCTGTCTTTCTGCATCTTCTCTGAAAGGCAAGGGAGGAAATTTTTCAGCAGTAAAGGCCGGCATGTAGTACTTGTACCCGGTCTGGAGGTGGAAGTGGGAGAGGCGGGTACATGCCATGCTGACGCCCTCGATGGACTGGAAGCGTGTCAGAGGTGGCGTGGGTGCTCAACATACACAAACCCTCTCAAACAGTTGATTGTTGACTGCGTTCTGCTCATCCGTGTTCTTCGAGTCAATGTAAGCGTAGAAGAAGACGTGCGTGGAGGAGCCAGCACCGCCTGCGTCAAGAGCATCAGCAATTTCCGCTGGCGTGGAGTGGATGAGGTCGATTGGGATATGCTCAACGCATTCACGCTCAACTGGCCTCCTGCTAATGGCTATAATGCGGCTGTATGAGCTGTCGTTGAGGAGCGCCTCTATCGCTGCGATACCGCTTATTCCAGTTGCACCGAATACGAGTGCTGTTTTACCGACCATTTCGTTGTTTTCTTGAGAGGTGCCACCGCCACTGCTGATATACCCTCGCGGATCACACCCCTAATCCGAGAATCCCATCATGTCATCATCTGATAAAAGGGGCCGACTGAAGAGAGCAGTGGGTGGATGTATAAATTAGAATACCTTTTGACTCCTGCAGTGTGACTATTGCCGCCGATCGAAAATCAAGTGCGACGCAGCCGAACGCTACCCAGAAACTTGCTCCAATTGCGCTGAAAAGAGACACTCTGGCGAGAGAGAGACGCCGTGCACATTCGTAGATGGTGCGCCCAAGAAGAGGCACACCTATGCTTACGTACGCAGTTTGGAGGAGAGGGTGAAAGAGCTCGAGGGTAAGCTGGGCGTGGGCACGAGCGAGAGCTTACACAAGAAGAGAAGAGTGAACAGCGTTGTTTATAGCTCTACACACGCTCAAGAACCAGACTCTGATTCCGAGTATTCAAATATTGTACGTTCCATGTGGCTCAGCGGAGAGCAAACACCGCACAGCCAAGAAAACCTACGGGAATTTGGCATGGCATCCAATAAAGGTCTCTTCGCTCTCGCTACTGGATTCGTAGACAGTCGCCAGTCGCTCATCAAGGCTAATGGTCATGTCGTTACCTCCACAAAGCACTACAACCAGCACTACAATGAGTCGGATTTCGGTGAAAGTAGCTTGGTTTACGCTCTAGTAGACCTCTATTTCAGCCATGTCCATCCATCACTGCCTCTGTTTCCCGACAAAAGTGCATTCCTCGCGCGAGTGTCTAGCAGTAAGCTAACAGCAGATTTTGGAGGTGTGTTGCTCTTGGTATGCGCATTAGGCGCTCTCTACCACTCTCACACTTCCGCCGACGCCTATCTGCACACGTACTCCCACAAAGCGCCAAATGCCCTCCTTATGCCATCGCTCACCGTACACTCCATACAGGCTGTCGTTTTGGAGGCACTGGCAATGCAGAACACACAAAAGTACTGCCGCAGTTGCTGGTCGGTGATTGGCTTGGGTGTGCTCCTCGCTGAGGACAGCAGGCTCGATAAAGCGCAGTGCGAGGAAGGCAAGCGAGCACTGTGGGGGCTTTATATCCTCGATAAATCTTACGCAATTAGCTGTGGTAGACGAGTACTACGAGATGGGATCGACATGGCCAAACCTGAGAGTATTAACATAAAACAAGACACTTCAATAACCTACTTCAACAATATGATTGACCTGTATGCTCTCGTAGCCGATGTCGTATCGCTGCAAAGATCGAAAGTTGTGTCTGTAGATATGGTAGATAGTTTGAATGGACGTTTGGATGAGTGGGGTAAGAGGTGCTGTCAGAAATCCTTACACTTGCCCTCGCAGCAACAATGTCTCAAGGTAGTAGGATATGGTGTCGTGAAAATATTCATCAATAAGAAGTATCTCAAGACACAAAGCACTAGCGGGCTGAACTTGTGTGTAGATGCCGCAAAGAGCATTTTATCTACACTTTATTATCTGCATTACGAAAGTGGGTTCGTTGTAAATTACACGGATGCGCTTCTAAACTGGAGTCCAATCACCGCTAGTGGTATAATGATATTGAGTGTGTGCACTCTCCGCAGCGCTCAACAACCATACGAACAGCACATGAGTTATGTTGATATAGCCATGCAAGTGCTAAGGGCTAAAAGTTTGACGGATGGTGTGGTGCGCAAGGCGTACGAATTGTTCCAAGGGTTGATCGATACGCTTCAGTTGAGATGTGCACAGCCCTCACTGGCACCGTCAGTCACTGGATGGCTGGATGAATGTATGCGTGATTGCAACAACCCCCTAAATGCTGCTGAATTAGACAGCGATTGGGTTAGTTTCTTAAATGAAATTTTTGCCGACAAAACAGTGTAGGGATGTGGAAATATATCCAGATGGATATTTCTTTCCACAATCAACCATTCACATCAGCGGGAGGCTAGAGCTATTACTTTTGTTACGTTAATGACGTAGACCTTGTTCGTACCCGTTTTCGTATGTAACGTACGTGATGTTATGTGATGAAGCTATGCATCAACCCCCAGCATTTAATCACCGTTCACTTCCCACTTCTCCCAATCTCCGCTAATAATGAAATTTAGCTTGTTTTACGCTTCTTAAGGTTTAGACTTTGCGTTAACTTAGGCTTTGAGGAATGGCTAATTCCAGCGGATATAACAGATAGAAAGTAACGGTAATTCGTTAAGATACAATAGAACGATAGTCAGACTTTTATATTTGTACCATGTGAAGTGTCGGAGGCTAAGCAGGCAGGGAGGCGGTTTGAAAGTGGAGGGAAATATATGAGGCGCGGATTGGGAGATGTAGGAAGTGAATCGTTACTAGAGAATTATGCTTTAGGCGTAGTGTCGTCACCTAAAAACCGTTGCCGCGAAATCCGCTCAAAATCATCCCACTTGTCAAATGTATTTTTAGTAAATGATTGAATTTTGTATAATAACATTATCAGATACAGCAAATTTTAATTTCGAACACCGGCAACGGACACGTTATCGTTGGTAATCTTTTATTGATTTTCTTTTAAAGAACATATGTAATTTTCACATTACATAAAAAAAAAGCTTTCGGCCGGAATCGAACCGGCGACCTCCGCGGAGCAACTGTTCACCTATTAAGGTGAGCCGATGTTAACACGGCGCTATAACCCCTAAGCCACGAAAGCTTGTGAAAGCCTCTGCCACAGCCAATTCTTATTCATTAGTGAGCCATCCTAACACAATAAAAACCCTACCAAAGATAATCTATTATCAATAGCGACAGTCAGGCGGTTCTTTCAGCGATCGTGCAATCGCAATCAACAAAGACAGGCCAATATTTGATAAAGCAGGTCCTTGACAAAATTGATTGGATTAAGCAAACAAAGAGAAGAAACTTTGTTGTCCAACTAAACTGGATCGCAGGACATGTGGATATTTACGGTAGCTAACTAGCCGACAGAACCGTTAACGAGGGTAGGACACGGCCGACCCACCGGGCTATGTGGAGTCAACTAACACTCAAAACTTCGTACTCTGCAATGCGACGCAGAATGTGCGAGCGCTATACAGCACCCATAAAAGTAGAAGCCTCCAAAATATCACACATTAAGTCCAACGCCGTAAAAACATCAGCTGGAAGGCTGACAGCAGCAAAATCGACCAAGATACTCAATGAACTGCCCAGAGCAACGAGATGCCTAGCCACCCAGCTACGGTCAGGGCAATTCCCTACGACTAAGTACTACCGTTACCGTTTCCGACTGATTGATTCACCTAAATGCAGTGCATGTGGCACAGAGGACACTATCACGCATAAAATCTTCATATGCCGTAAACATATAATGGCCAGAATCACATTAAGAAGAAAGATTACCAAGATCAATATTCGTTTCGAATTAGGTCCAATACTCAGAAACTCACACTCTCTACAAGCCCTTTACGAGTTCTTCAAACCGTAATTGACTACGTACCAAAGATACTCCGGTGGTTCAGCGTAATTGAGAACCACCAACAATTCAGAAATTACGACGCTAGTCAAGAAACGCTTCCAGTGAATTCGGCATCCCCTTTGACTCCTCATGCCTTAAGAAGTATTGATCGACGCAGTTTAAACATGTATCGTCTTAACAATATATTTAGATTTCATCATCATCAACTCAAACAAAAGGAGGGATGGACGGTCATCATCGAAAATCGGCTGCTTTGCCGGATGGGCATCAAAGTCCTCCCAGTGAATCCTCAAGCGTCGCACTTTACGGGAAGCACTTTTTAAACGATATATCGTTTGATTTAAGTGCTCAAGACCCACGTAAAAACCTCACCGAGTCGCAAGACAGGAGGACACAGAGCCTAAGGCTCAATGATAATTTAAATTAAAGGCGTAGAACCAGCACCCACGCTTATAAAAGTCGTCCCCGTACACCTGCGGTAAAGGAGAAAATATCTAAGGCGATGGAGCAAGTCCTCGAAAAGTTCAAAGTAGAGGCGAGAGACACATTGAGAGAGTGTCTACGTGAGCAACAGGACAATTACGCCAAATCTCTCAAGGAGACGATCCTGGCACTCGAGCAGCAAATACACGAATTAAAGGAGCAAAACGTAGCGCCACAACTTATGCCTGCAGCACCAACGTACGCACAAAAAGCAGCTGCAGAAACCCCAACGGTACCGTCAAAAATGGCAATCACGCTCACACTTCATCAAGCCGACCCAGCCAAGCCAGTGCTGAGTGATAATGATTAAAAGCCGGCCGATATTAAGAGAGTAATGGACGAACACATAGCAAAGACGTTCGGTGACCAACTTAATATCACGAAGAACTTCATTAGCACCTCCAAACGTCTCCCCCACAAACTTCTCCGAATGTTCTCACTAATCCCATTGTTCTTTTCCTACGTCACGTTTTTGGTAAAAATGCTTGAACAGAGAGACGTTCTCATAGGGGATGTAGTCTAGTGGTTATGGCGCTTTCTTAGCATGGAAGAGGTCCCCGGTTCAATTCCGGGCATCTCCAGATTCTTTTTTTTTTTCAACTAAACGTTTTTTCCGCTAGTGCGGATAATAGGTAGAATTCGAGCGTTTAGTTAAGAATTGTCCACAATTATATGCCCAATATAGAGTGTTGTCCGTGAATTTGTAGTACTTGTCCACAATATCTATACCTCTATGACAAGCAGTAGCAATAACAGTATCACCTTGCTCTAAAAATGAATCTCTCTTATCGCCCAAATAATATGTCAGATCATCGAGGTCTGTCATAAAGACGAGCAACGGAACCGGTGTTGGGATGTGGATCCTCGAAGTTCTCAAGTCAGACAAAAGGGTATCATTGGGCTGTCTTGCAACATCTTGACGACACTGATATCGACGTTGAGGATGATACTGTTGGTGGACAGTCTCGTTGTCCTAAACAGAATGTTTAGACAGAGGGTAAGACAGAAAGGCGGTACACCCACGTGAAACAAGACCGGAGCAGCTTTGCGCCAAATTCTATTATACAATAGTAGACAACCCTCGTGGAGGGATGGGCGATGGTGGCGCAGTACCTCACGAATGTGTTAAGGGAAGTGATAAGGTCATTTACGCCGCTATTACTTGTCATACTAGGAACGTGATTAGCCGGACAGCTAGACAGCTAAGTAGCTGACAAGTACGACTCACTCAGTGAAAATCACAGACACAGGCTTGAGTTATATCTTGCTTGCTGTACCCTTCTTCTCCCCGGTAGCTTTGTCGATAATTAGGTGTCACTTTGTGCAGGGAGATTGAACATGACCTGGATGGGATAAGACATGCGAACCGACGCGTTTAAGGAACCAGACGGAGACTTTACTATCTAGTGGCAACGACCGGGAGCTATAGAGCTAGGCCTGACGTCGTACGCGTACGTGGAGCCGTAGTT
The DNA here is from genome assembly GCF_000400465.1 of Wallemia ichthyophaga EXF-994. Taxonomy (NCBI): domain Eukaryota; kingdom Fungi; phylum Basidiomycota; class Wallemiomycetes; order Wallemiales; family Wallemiaceae; genus Wallemia; species Wallemia ichthyophaga. Next base: position 31,086 of record NW_008806302.1, on the reverse strand, counting down.
TTCCTCGATTGCCTAGGAAGAAGACGGAAGAATTCAGGGAAGAGCAGAAAATGCGGAGTGGAAGCAAAGGCTCACGAGGAAGGATCTCATATCACGCAAGATATCCTTCCAGTGACGACCTTTTGACTTGGTTGCTTCGATATTGGAAGTCTTCTCATCGGGAAGGGGTTTGAAGTGACCGTTGCCTGATTTTGGAGATAAAAGGTTCGCCTTGGCTGGTAATTGAACGGATTGGAACATCCTTGTGGGATTTTTGTTTTGAGCGTAAGAGATAATAGAAATGATGGAGTGATAGCACTCCAACGGAATGAGGATATTATGTGCAATAATGAGCTGTAAGATAAGCATTTGCAGATTTCTTGATACTAAAACATTTCGTCTACTTTCCATGCCCGCGTACTTCCATGCAAACAGATGACTCTGCTATGCCCTTGGAAATACTGAGAGGTAACAGCCTTAATTTGCTATCCAGACGAGCTAAAATCTCAATTTAAAACGTGCTTATCACGAGGCATGAGCTATCTCTTATCACTTCATTCAAACTACCGTCATCTTGATAGCAAACAGAGGCAACAATGGAAAATCTGTTGAAGAATTTGAAAGATACAAAGGTTATTAATAATGGTTTGTACGCATTACCGTAGCGTGTGTCAACTTACATTGACTAGATCCGCTGGCCAAAAGGATCGCGATCACTGCAATATCTCCCGAGAAAGAGCTAGCGTTGATCATAATGGAGAAGCTGACATTCGATGATGAGAATGTGGATGCACAGCTGCAACAAACCTCCACTTCACACAAGCTGATTCAACAAAACGACATTTACCACGTCCTGCTTAGTGACAGCCACAGACGCAACGATAAACTAGACAATCAGAAAGTAACGATCATATATCCAGCCACACAGAAACACGTGGACAAGTATTCTAAAGCGAGTATCTCACTCTTCAGAGAAACGCCTCAGAAATACAACGATATCGTTAAACCATACATCGATAGTCTCCCTGAGAAAGAAACAAAGTGGTGGGCCTTTACTGATAATACATCCGTCATTAACAGTGAGAAGGATACAAGCGCTAGTTTCAGGCGAAGCAGAGAACGAGACATACTATTACAGAGGTCAAGAATTCGTCATAGCCGCCGACTACAAGTGGGATAAGAAAGACTTTAACACCCTCTATCTCCAGGCGGTCGTGAAAGACATGAATCTCAAGTGTTTGAGAGATCTTCGCACTCACCATGTCTCACTGCTCAGGAGCATCCGCAGGGAGATTGGTAATGTTTTGAAGTCGAACTGGGGATTGAATCTGAGTCAGGTGAAGCTAGCTGTGCATTACCAGCCCACGTTTTGTGAGTGCTAACTTGTCCATTGTCTACATTTTCATCCCAATCAAACTCAAGACGTATTTCATGTCCACGTTGTCTCTGTCAACTACAGCTCGTTTCCTGGGTTGAACGTTGGACAATCACATCTGCTCGATGATATTATTGAAATGGTGGGTTGTTCGGCTCAGTGGGGTTGTGTTGACATTCCTTGTAGCTTTCTTTGAAGGGTGACATTTTCTCGCAGATGACTCTAACGTACCATCTCTCGGATCTACACAAGCTTCATCATCTCCTCAAACCACACGAGTCAGATAGGGACTTGGAACATGGTGCTTAGGGGAGCTAATCTTTGCTTGCCAGGTTATTGCCTGAAACTTTTTTCGGACAACAATCAATGTATTGATGTGCGACATTCGTTCGCTCGAATGAAAGAATAAAACGTTTGCCTGGGAGTTTGGCGCGTGTAATTTAACCTATTCCCGTCGCCTGATACTTCTTCTGCCGATAAGCAGCTCAAATGCTATAGTCTCGGCATAATGAAGTTGTCGGAATCTTCGCTTATTTGATCTGTCTTGTTATGCTTCAAGTTTAGCACGACCTGAAGCAGCTGAGCCTTTGTAATAAGCAATAAGAAGCACTTAAGTATTCTCAGAGTGATTGTGCTAGTCAGTAGATGTTGAATGATTTCCGTTGAGTCGATCTTTTCCAACAATTAAACGCAAACTTGTCGGCTACCTAGACGTTACTAGGTTTCATATTGACATTTAGACGTCACAAAAATTCCTCTAAAAAATACATCGCGTCCAGTCTATTACGTGGTTATTTGATGTGAATAATTGGGGGAAAATGCCTGCCAGTTATCACATGTGTTACGATTGCAACAGTAAAGATTTAATAGTAGCTTCAGGTAATCATGTTTGCTTCTCTAGAAAAGTGATGTTTAACCAATAAAATTTATAGTTTGCTGAAGCGTCATATTTCACATTTAGATTCATACAACTATTTTTGACAATCTGACAATGTCATATCGCTTTATTAAGCAGCCCGCTACCAAATTGCAATCTGAGTCATCTTAAAAGTTTGTTAGGAAAAGTGTAAGAATCTTTCGTGCCCATACTCTTGGGTCTTAAGAGACTGCTTTTCACCTTCTAGATCTCTATGGTGTTCTCAAAAAATATTTACACATTGGGAGCAATACCGATCACAAGGGATGAATCGTAGATTTATAGTATACATTCGCTTTGGAATATTTGTTACTCTCATTACTCCAGCTCAATGGATAAATGAGTAGATCAAGAATGTTAAAGAGATGTGGGTTATTTATACTGGATATTTACCTTGGATCATGCATACTTTGACAGACGGCATCGATGTTGTTCTCGCATTTCCGTGGATGATAGTGAAACACTTAAATTTATTGGAGCTTATTAATTACTGTATACTGTAAACTTCTACAAGTCGGGCAATCTGCCCTTTAAATGAGAGGGATTGGAGTGCAATTAATACCAACGAGACCATCGTCCTCGACATCTTCACAGCAGGTTGGGGTGTTCTTGCACTCATCTGTGGACTTTCAGTTGTGATGTGAAACGAGAGCATTTACTCACCTTCTATTGCAATTCCGATCAAGAGAGGGATCTGAGTACATTGGATGGCAACTTGGTCGAGGACGTCGCCGGTGTGGAGAAGGCCTGATTCTTCACCAGTTGACTTTTGGACCTTCTTGTTGGTATCGCAACACGCGAGTTTTCCAGTATTACATGAGCCGGTCTTGGATTCCCAGCCAGCTGAGACAGAGGCTACGAGAGCAGTAGCGAAGACGGCCTGAGCGATCATAGTGAGATTGGAGGAGTATTGGATTGTAGTATTAACTAAAGAGTGCAATTGGATTTTATATCTTGCCATTTTTAATCTAAGTTTAGGCTCACTTTTAGTTTTACCTCTAGTCTGCCATTTGTGCGTTCATACCGGCTATTCAGTGGAAGCAGGAAGGTGGGGGTGGGTGAGGTTGCCTTGACGCGGGGATGGATCGAGATGAGTACATTGAGGTAGCTCAATTAGCGCAAACGTTTGATAAATATGGCTAACTCGCGTTATTTGGAAGAAGTGTAGTACAGTTGGATGAGCAGCACATCATGCATAACAAGTGAAAGTACTCCATCTGCGAGAATAACCAACGGTTGACTAAGTGAAATCATACGACAAAAATATGTCTTCCAACGTATTGAAAAGGTAAATCGCAAAACATGCATTAACCCGGAATTGAACCGGGGGCCGATCGAATCAATCTCTAAGATGGCAACGATCGAGGTTACCACTACCCCATTAATGCTTGTACTTAATCCAATTTTTGCAAAATATATATCAATACAACATGAAAGGCGCTAAAATTAATAAAACAAAGTCTAAAATTTATTCTTCACGACTACTTCCTACCGTTACCATTTCCGACTGATCGATTCACCTAAATGCAGTGCATGTGGCACAGAGGACACTATCACGCATAAAATCTTCATATGCCGTAAACATATAATGGCCAGAATCACATTAAGAAGAAAGATTACCAAGATCAATATTCGTTTCGAATTAGGTCCAATACTCAGAAACTCACACTCTCTACAAGCCCTTTACGAGTTCTTCAAACCGTAATTGACTACGTACCAAAGATACTCCGGTGGTTCAGCGTAATTGAGAACCACCAACAATTCAGAAATTACGACGCTAGTCAAGAAACGCTTCCAGTGAATTCGGCATCCCCTTTGACTCCTCATGCTTAAATTACTTACATTCAAGCACGCTTTGGTAAAAATCAAGGAGCTGAAGGTTTTCAGATGCACTGGAGATACTTGTTTCGACTACTGCAAGGGCTACGATTTCGATGACATGATTGATTCCGGGAGTCAACAATGAATTATGACAAGCTCAGTATGTTTAAAAGTCTAAGAGGTTTTACTATGTTTGAATGCACTTCCCCTCATTTGTGGATGGGTTCAATGAAGGCCTCTACGATGTGCATTCGCCTTTGCTAGAAGATCTAAGGTTAGGTCTTTACGGGGTATCATACGATTACGCGATACCAGATGAAACTATGAAACGGTTTGTGTCTCGTCACTCTCATAAGAAGTATACTTCGTGGAACGACGGGTAGTGGTTTGTGTGGTTCCGTTCTGACATACAGAACATTTGGCTCGATGAAGTTGTAGAATCAATACGAAAATCAGTCCAATATAATAAGATTGTTGTTCATATTGTTCAGTTTCACCACAGCCCACACACCAGCTCACAATCCCACCTCCTCACAAACACCTCCGCACGTCAATTACACTCACTTTTTTTTAGAGAAAACCTCCCTAATTGAGCGTATTAGGTGTCTTGAACAGCCTTGGTTTTTCTTGTGCGTCTTTTTGTGAGCTTTGTAGGCGGGAATGCTTGAGTATTCGAGGAGCGAGCAGCAAGTGAGATAAGCGGGTTGGAAAATGCAGAGGGGAGTGGGTAAGTGCTGTTTAATGAGCATGTGGGCAGTATCCACAACATTCACTTTAACATTCGCGTCGAGGTTCAGTTCATGTGCGGACTTTCTTGCAAAGTATTTGCGCAAGCTGGAGCTGGCTTCGTGAGGTAAGATGTGTGACGAGCGGTGATAGTGATCCTCGAACCACATGACGAACTGCATATCGCATATCACATGAGACGATATAATTACTCGGCAAAGTCACACTCACCTCCAGATTCTCCATACTCCTCTCCTGCTCCCGCAAGTAAAAACAAAATTTCCGCCGTCCCTTACCGTCACCCATTATCACCCCAAGTGTTCCTCTCATTGTACCAATTTGCTCTGTCGTTGGCGTCGACATTGGGCGTTTGATATTTTTCACACCTCGCCCACCAAATTTGAGTTTGGGTTTTGGCTTTGTGAATGGTGCATCGGCTAGGGCCGCTTGCAAGCGATGTGAGTGTGAGTTTGTGATTTTGTGATAGGTGATGGCTCAGATTGCTCAGGTACGCGGGGGAGTCAAATGTCAAAACTATATATAGGTCTTCTTTTGTTGTGAGGACACGCCCTCACCTGCTTTGACTGCTCTGACTACACCGTCTACTCCGTCACCTCGCCTCTGAGCGATACAGGAACGAGCTGACGAACGCGCTCGACGGGGAGAGAGGTGGAGAGAAGATAAGAAAGTTTAGTAAGAGCGGCCTGTGATGGGATTAGGTGAAAGTTTGTACACCATACAATCGCATACCTCAGACGTCAGATCATTTCCAGGCACAACTCCAGCCTCAGCGAGCAGACGGCCGTTTTCATAAGCCGCGTTGACAGATCCACTGTGGCATTGGGAGGTGTTAACAATAACAACGCCGTCTTCGGCGGCTTTCTTGAAGCTAGCGAGGAGTGCATCGTTCCTCGCAATGTTACCTGACAGGAGAGCACATTGAGCATGTATTTTGCACACTAACATCCACTTACCACTTCCAAACGACTGCAGAACGAGCGCTGATCGCCTAGCGCGTTTCAAATCGGCCAGGATCGCCTCGACGAGGTGTACCTTGAGGCCAGGGAAGAAGCGTAAGACGCATATCTCCGGCGAGAGGGCTGTGGGAGGGTGAGAGTTTCTGGAGCAGTTTGGGAAATGCACGTACACTTGTGCACTCTCAATGCATCCCCAGACTGGCGCTGGACCGATGGCCAGTTGACATCCAACCGCGTGCCCACCTTGGCCAGTGGAGGGTAGTTGTAGCTGCGAAAAGCGTCAAATTCGCTCGTAGACACCTTGGTGCTTCTGTTGCCTCTCAGGAGCTGGTCATTGAAGTATATGCACACTTCAGGTACACACTCAGTGCCCGCGAGGAGAAGTGAGTGAAGTATATTGTCGCTGGCATCTGCGCGAATGTGCGTGAGTGGGATCTGGCTTCCTGTGAGCAGAACGCTCTTAGCGAGTCCCTCGAGCATGAACGAAAGCGCTGAGGCGGTGTATGACATGGTATCTGTCCCGTGCAGCACTACGAATCCATCGAAATTACTATAGTTGAGCTCTATGTCGCTGGCAATCTTCGCCCACTGCTCCGGTCCAACGTCGCTCGAATCTAGCAGCGGCGCATACTCTAGTATCACATAGCGCACTGTGTGTTCGAACCCATTCAGGTACGTCCGAGGCGTCTGCAGTGTTTCCAGCTCCCCTGTGTGGGTATGTGCGCTGCATGCGTCAGGCACGCTACCTTGGAATGGTGAAGAGGAGCGCACGGTAAGTTTCTGGCGCGCGGGTGTAGCACCACTCTTTTGCATGCTGTTCCAAACCTCGTACGCCTGCTTGGACGTTAAGTTGGAAAAAATCGAGCTGGCGTTTGGATCGTCAAATCGCGCCTGTGAGCGGAGTATGTCGCCAAGGAGATTACTGTGAGGCTGATAGCTGCCATTTGCATTTGCAATCATTCCTATCGTTCCACCTGTATAAATCACTAGCACTTTCTTCTCAATCATGGCGGTGTTGATGCAAATCCTACGTCAGTTAGTCCACCGCGATAAGCGAGGTGAAAATTATCGCAAAAGGTATAAAAACAGCTTGTATACAAATATTATACGCAGACGCAGATGCAATTACATTCAATCCCCTTCACTGCCTCCATAGTCATCGTGATCCTCCTCCTCCTCCTCCTCATACACTCGATAGACGCGTCCATCGCGTTGGGTCCAGCGTCCAGTCGCATCCTCAAATGTAGTGTTCTCATGCGCGAATTCATATGCATATGGAGAGGCAGTCGCACCCTGCACCTCCCACCCCTCGTCTCCCTGTCTGATATGTCTGTTGTGTCTCTGCCGCGACGAAGAGGGCGTCAAGCGGGGATTGAGGCCAGTCTGGTACGTCCATGGCGACTGGTTGAGGGTGAATCTAGTAGGCGCGTCGTCACCGTCGCTGTAATCGAAGCTGTGCGCGTATCCCTCGACACGCGGTGGCCAGCTATCTGCGTCTGTGTGGGTTGTTAGTGAAGTGAGTGGAAAAGTGGAGGGATATGTTCACGCGCAGAGGGGAAGTGGGAGTGGGGGTGAGTGAGTGAGTGTGAGTGAGTGAGTGTGAGCAGCCACCAATGAATCAGTATGATATGCATCTATGCAATGATTTGTGTGTGTTGAATGACAATGCAATGCAGGTACTCTGTGTGCTAACCCCTCAGAATTCACGCCAGCTCAAGCAATCTACCCTCGAGAAGACTCATTTCACTCTCAAACTCAACACCGCGCATGTGTTCGTCGGGTGTAACGTGTGTGTTAACAGGGCTTCCATCGTCGAGTTGAAGAGCAGCGTGTGGTGCCTGCCCACGCCTACGCCTACTTGCACTCGCACCCGACTCGCGCAGAATACTCCTCCCTCTGACGTGAACATCTACCCACTTGCCTGAATTTGTGGCGGTGGGGTAAGCAAGCCCGTTGCCATGCATGCGCTGTGGTACGAGCCATAGCCAAGGTCTATTACCGAGCACGGCGCAGATGTTCTCATACACTGAGAGCTGATAAGGGTATTTAATCTGAGACTCGTTAGCGAGTAAAATTCGCTCCCGAATCCCTCACTTACATCGCGTATCCGTCCTCTGCGCGCTAAATTAGCCACCTTGTCTTTTTCCCAAGACTCGATGGTCGTCGTGTTGGTGCAGAGTGCGTAGAATTGGTATAGCGAGAAGCTGCCAACGACGATGAGTGTGAGCAGGCAGGCGATGTAATTTGCGACGATCAGCGCTGTTTCGGCGTTATCAGGGACGGGTGTCTGGGGGTGTTAATGTTAGACAGAGACGCTAAGCAAACACACCGCGCCCACCGGGTAAAGCACCCTGTTGGACAGGACATAGAGGAGAAAGACGCAGCCAACATTGACGCCAACCAGAAATCGGATAAAGTGGCCGTAGTTGTAGAATCCAATGCAGTTGTTCATCCACGGGCAATAGTGATCCATCCGCAGAACACATCTGCCTGATTTGGAGCAGTGGTGGGCGCGGGGAGGTTTATAGACGTGACAGGATCTACAATATCTTGGCGTAGCGGGGTTTTCGAGTGTGTCTTGAGTGTCTCGGAGTGGTTCCTGGGTGAGTGTTAGTTTATGTGGGGGGTGAAATAGCACCACTCACATAATCCACTGGCACTCCACCTGGATCGGTAGTAGTACATCGGAAGTAATTGTAGAAGATGAAGAATGAGAGAATGCTACGGTGAAAATCTTCATCAGCGAGGATAGCAGAGATGAGAAAACAGCGCACTTCACCACAACAACATCTCTACGCCGATAGTAAGTGCCATATAGCTGGAACGAGAAGCTCAAGAAGGAGATGAGCGCAGTCACGAGAGATATCCACAATCGACCGAGATACGTCGTCCAAGATGATTTCCTGTCGCTGGTTGAGTGCATTCAGCGTATTATATTAAATTTTAAATTTTATTTCTTTTATCTTGACCGTGTTGGGTTAACAAGGCTTCTTAACACCTAACGGCCATCTCCACACCGCCATGGTCAAGAAACGCAGGATTGAAAATAAGCCGTGGTGCTGGTACTGCGAGAGGGAATTTGAGGATGACAAGGTGTTAATCTCGCACCAGAAAGCCAAACACTTCCGCTGTACGCTGTGTCCACGTCGGCTGAACACTGCCAATGGTCTAGCGGTGCACTGCCAACAAGTACACAAGCTCGAGGCTGACAGGATTGAAAATGCGCTGCCAGGGAGATCTACCTTTGAGATTGAAATATTCGGTATGGAGGGTGTACCCGCACCAGACAGAGCCGAGTATGAGCGCAAGAGGGCTGAGGCTAGAGGCGTCGATCTCAACAAGAAGAACGCTCCTTCTAAGCGCCAGCGTATCTTTAAGGGCGTTATCAGCGACGCGGATTTCTACTCGCAGCTACAGGCACACCGACACATTATGAGCGGTGGCAAAATGCTCGCTCCACCTGGTGCTGTGCCTAGTGCAGGCAACCCAGGCAACCCAGGAAGCTCAGGCACTCCGACCAACCCCACCAACCCAGCCCCTCTCACCAGCTAAATGAAATCAAGTGTATTTATATAAATTAGATCATGTTCTATACAGTGTATCTTTTGGATATCTGCAGTAGCTGTCTTGGATGAAGGAGACGACGTAAGTGCCTGATTTGTGTTAGTGTGTGTGTGCAAGCAGTTGCACCAACTCACCCTCCAACGACGAGTAAATTGAATGCTCATGTTCCATAATATCCGTCACTGTATGTCTCTCGAGCACTCTGCCCAGTTCATGCGAGCGTCCACGCTGGATGTTTTCTCTACGCTCGTACGTGAAAGTGAAAGGGGGAGTGCCAGTGAAGGAGAAGCGAATTTCAGCTTGATCGCCTTCGCGAATATCTTCAATATAAGTGTCTCCCTCGCTAACCGAGGCTGCAGGGAGAGGGTGAACGCTACGGCGAATATCCACAGCGCTTGGGCAACGCTGGGAGTGGTGGGATACCTCCGTGATCGCAAAGCGACCTTCCTCCTCAGCGACGCGGCTGAAAAGCGCCGAGCGGCTCTTTACCGTGTTCGTTACGCCGTCCCATTCGTACCGCACAACCCAGGGTGCACTACCGCCTAGTTGGAAATCCATGCTGTCACCAACACATACATCCTCGGCGCGAGCGCGCGGCACGACAGTAGCTGATTCCGCCACGTCGATGAGGGTGCTGCGACGGTGTGCACTGCTCTCCTCACCCCCATCAGCCACACACGCACTCGCGTCGTGTACGCCGACAATACTGATGCGGTGTGCGCCGAAAGCTAGCAAGCGCAGCGGGGAAAGATCTAACGCCCACAGCGGCTCGCGGATATCGCGCACAGATACGCGCCGAGCATGTGCTCCTCCCTCCTCGACTACCTCCAGGTCAAGCACCCACGGTGCTGTGCCGTGCAGCTCGATGAGGGGGGTGTGAGTAGGGTGTGTAGCGTGCTCACGCGGCGCTAAGACATCGCCCAGACAGTACGACGCGCGTGGTGTATGCGCGAATTGCGCATAGGGTCGCTCTACCACTACCTGCTCTACTTGCACCTGCGCACTCCCACTCCCAGCCAATGCGTAATTTGCATCACCAACACCCGCAAACCGGTACACATGTGTGCCAGCCACCGCTGTGTCGAGACTGACGAGAGGGTTTTGACGCACACTCGCAATGCGCTCGTCCGCTCTTGCACCGCTGTGTGTGTGCTCGTACACCACCTCGAATGGCGGCTCGCCCGAGATAGCGAGGGAGACAGCGCTGTCATCGTAAGTGCACACGGGCGGGAGTGTGTGATGATGTTTGCGCTTCTGCTCCTGCGTCTGCGTTTGCTTACCCAAACTGAGCGACGGGCGTGGGATAAAGTCAAGCGCAAAACTATCCTCACCGGTGACAACAGTACCAGGGCAATGAGCATCCCGCACCTCCGTCAGCCGATACAACCCCTCGCTGTCGACGACAAGGTCAGTCTGGCGCGAGTGGGTGGTAACGGTGTGAGCTTGCCCACCATGCTCATATCCTACCACCCAAGGCGGATCGCCTGTCACGCGTACGGGTATATACGCTGACTCTCCATCGCGTACTGTGGCACTGGTGGCGCCCGATAGCCTTGCGGTCGGCTTAACCCTCTGCACGACCACTGTGTAATCCTGCGCTAGCGCCTTGCGACAACGCCTGCTATCCTCGACGCCAGCAAGGCTGACGCGGAATTGCCCCCCAAGGCGATCAATGTCTGCAGGTATGGGCACAGCGAGTGTGTGACGACGGTTGTGTATATCCTTCTCGCTGAATGCAGTGGGTGCGGCGATGGAAGATGCACTCGTTCCACTCGTCTGGTATTCTAGCGTCCATGGACCGCTCCCTGTGAACTCCACTTGGACATCTATCGTCCCGCTTTCGCAGCTCCACACGGTGCGTTTGGTAGATGGCTCGGCGAAGGACGCACCTGCAAGTGGATGTACAACCTGCGTCGCCGTTATGCCCTCGCCTCGCTCTCCTAGTGCGATATCGCGGTAGTTGGCATCAGACAGCGCTAGGAACGTGTACTTGTACTCGCCCTCACGCTCCGGTGTCAATGAGAGCTCATCTCTGCTCGCGTGAATCCGCTTCTCTACCCGCTTCGCTTCGCCAGCAAACTCGACAAGGTATGCTAGCGTGAATGGCGCTGCACCGGTGAGGGCCATCTGAGCGCGTATACCGACTTCCCCGCTACAGTCTTCTATAGTACGTATATCCATATTGAGTGTCGGTCTGGGTGTGGTCTGCACGCCGCACACGTCGGGAAGGTGCGTTGCGCCGATGCAGTACTCACCGCGCACCTCCTCCATCTTGTAGTAACCAGGGCGAGTGACTCGCAAGGCAGCGTGTGTGTGTCCAGCGGGAATGTGCACACTGAGCGGAGTAGACGCACCGCTGCGCTGTAGATCCGGATTATCGAAATAAGTTACGCTAACATCAACGCCCCCTTCCGCTGGGGATATACCACCAACACTCACACTCAACTCGGCCGATGCTTTCTCGCCCTCCAGTAGCCGCACGGGCTGCTCAGCTGTACAGCCAGCGAACTGTACAACAGGGCGTGGGTGCGAGTTGTAGTGCACAGATGACGACGCATGCTGTAGCCCCGACTCGTACAGCGATGGGTATGGCTCGTTGGCGAAGAAATCAGCCAGTGAAGCCAGCTCAAGACTGTATGCACCGGCCCTGTCGAGCGTAACGTTGATAGGGATGGAGGTTGTCGTTGATACGGCGCGTGCATGCGCTGCAGATGTCGTGTACGCTGTCGAGCCGATATTATCCAGTTTTCGCAAATCACTTCCCTCCGGGCCGCGGCTGATCCAACCAACACTGGCACCGCCGGCGGAACGCACACCCAACTGAAGGCCAACCTTGTCGCCGACACAGCGGTCGCCGTGGTTGGGTTGTGTGGGTTGGTCACTAGCGAAACCAGCAGAGGGACACTCTACAACGACAGCCTCAGTGCGTGCTAGACGGGCGTCTAATTCGGAAGACTTGTCGACGACGTGCTTAAGGCGGACGATGAAAGGGGGTGGAGGAAGTGAGGAGGGATTAAGTGGAATGTAACGGATATTTTGAGTTTTCTGGAGGCGTGGAGGGGCACTGACACCTGGACCACGGGGCAAGAGAGCCAACTCGTCGTGTGGGGAGTACAAGTCGTGGTTAGGGTCGAAGAAATCATCGTCATCATCAGCGTACCCAAGCCTGCTCTTCTCTAGCTCCCTGCCTTGGATTTCCACTTGGCTTTCCTCGGCCAAGCTGCCGTCGTGGTTGAGGGGGGTGACAGAGTAGGCGAGAACGAGAGGATCGGTGTTGTTGAAGAGAATAGGCAGGGCGATTGGATTGGTGGGAGCTATGGGTACACAGAAAGACTGAGTGGTTGGGTTGAGCTTTGCGGTGCTGAAGCCACCAACTCTAACCGTGTGCTCGCCTCTGAGATGGCTATCGCGGTTACCGATGACGTCCTTGAGCCTAACGCTGTGTTCCTGCGGAGTTTTGTAGAAAGTGAACGCGTTTAGCAGGGAAGAAGGGATTATGAGTGTGGATAACTGGGTTACGGGTAGCTGGGGAGAGTGAGAGGAGGAAATTGAGCAAATAGACTACGCACCTTCCAACTGCCCAAGAGGAACCAATCAAATGCAAAGAACGCGGCTGCTGCAGCGACCCACACGGATTTGTGGAATCTCAGTCGAGGGATCCGCAACCACCAGATAAGCAAGATAGCAGAGAGATCGATCAGCGACCATCTATAGAGAGCGATTTCAGAGTCTAGAAGGCGTGTAGAGCTCTGTGTGGACCATAGGGAGAGAGAGATGGATAATTTGTATGCTTGGAGGGCAGTGAGGGCGCTAAGAGCGAGTAGGCGCTGAGAAGGGGCGTTGAAGATGGAAGTGGGGATGCGTGGGAGATGTGCATCAGCCACGGTGCGCGGGGTACTCATGGACGTCTGAGATCAAGGAGGAACACGGCGCTGAGATCAAGGAGGAACACGGCGGGAGATTCGATGGGAGATGAACGAGTAAAATACATGAAATCTAATAAAATTGATTGGATCGTTGCTAGGCAGCTATCTATCTAGCTAAGACGTAATCGTATGGCTCACCTTTGACAGGCTTGCCAGACATGGAAGCAGCCACCCAGGATTTGAATTGGTTGCGATCTCTGAGTAGATCGTTGGCAGCGTCCTTGTTGAGTGGGTCCTCTGCGTTGGGTTCGAGGAACAAATACTGTAAACCAACGACAAGAGCGTTGAGATTGAGAACAGGCTTCCAGTCTTCGCGGAGAATATTCAAGCAGACGTTTCCCTGGTGATCAAGATTTGGGTGATAGATCTTCTGGGTGAGCTTGACTTTGGGTGCCTCGTGCGGGTAGTTGTTGGAAATATTGAAGGTGAATTTGAATGAACCGCCTTTGTACATGCCTGGGAGTTTGTTAGTCTTAGCGTGTTAGATACAGCCAGACAGCCACCTTCATCTGGCTGTATAATCAGCTCAAAGTTGAGTAAATCTGACGGATTGGGGAAGTTAGTGGACATTGTAGACGGTAGTTCTAGCTCTGTAATGTCTATTGGCTTTGTTAGCTTGTCCACCTGCAGGTTAGGTTAGGTTAGTCACCCTTCTGCACCCTCAACTGAGCAGCACTCGTCTTTGGCTTCTTCTTCTGCCCGTTCTCGGCCTCCTTCTTCATTGACCAGATCTGTGTACTCGTTTAGCTGTGCCTCTACTCGCCTACCCACTCACCTTAATCATCGTCGACGTATATTTATAAAGAGTGTTTTCACTTCAATTCTCAGTCTTATCATCTCACTGTGTGTCTCCGTGTTCTACTCTTTCTTCTCGCTCTACGCATACCACCCACATCAATATCATCATCTCAATCACTCTTTCGTTTATATTTTCATTATTTTTTACATGATTACATCATTCCTTAGCTCTTTCCCATCACACCTCCCTTTTACTTTCAAGCCCCCATCGATTCACACAGTTTGATCAAATTTTCACCGATCCGAGTCTTAGGTGGTGCGATTTCTGTTACCTCTTTACTGTTTGGCGAGCTCTCCACCGACCCTCTACCCGTCCACAAGAACAATGAGCTGCTTTTTGCGATCGATGGCATCACATTCTTCGCATATCCCATAGATGGCAGCATTTCCAGCCAGTCGTCGCACCTGTATTCGACCTTGTCGACCTTGGTCTTGGCAAGCTGCTCCACTGCCTCCACAACTGACCTTCCATTCTCATTCTCCGGTCCTGCAAGCACGTATTTGGCGTGGTTGTGTTGCGTGTAGTCGCTGCTATTGAGCAAATGTCCTGCAAAAACACCGACGTCATCTGGATCTATCATCGCAACTGGTTCCTTCTCATCCAGCATCACCTTGAGCGTATCCTTCTCGCCTGTTTCCTTGTACTTGTTTAACCAGAGTGCCGCTGTGACCAGGAATGTGTTCCCGAAAAAGTTGGGTTGGAGGGATGTCCACTGCAACTCCTTGAACTCAGGTTGGCTGAGCAGGTTCTCTATCGCCCAGTGGTTCCTCCCGTAGTAAATTGGACTCGCTGGTCCTATAAAATGAACAAACGTCGATATCCTCACCACATACTTCACTCCTGCGTGTAGCGCTGCAGTGTACAAGAGCGATTCGTCCGTAAAATGTGATGGCAGGTTATGAGAAGCCACAAATACCTTTTGGATGTTATGAGACTTGAAGAAATCCACATCAACGGTCGTCCAGTCCTTCTCAATTACTTGGGTGTTTGGCAGTTTTTCCAGGTCCTTTGCGATTGGGTTGTTCAGTGAGCGTGTGAGTGCGATTATTGTTGTGTTGCTCAGCTTGCTCAGTGTGTTTACTACGCTCTTGCCGGTGTTGCCGGTCGCGCCAATTATGAGTGTTGTTGCCACTGTCATTGCGTCTGTGTTTTTGTGATGACGGTCACTATGGTTGAAAATGCGCTCCCTTTATACCCCTGATTACAAATTAATGCAGCCCATACATTCCCCAACGCTTACCAATTCTTCTGCTTATGAATCCAACTACGTCATTTCGGTTTCCTTATCAATCTCATCTACTAAACGCATGTCCCAATTCGCGAGCAAAGCGTGAGTGGAATGAAAGCACGCTCAGCCACCACACCAACCCACTCCACTTCAGCTTCTCTTCTTCCAAGTACGCAGCTGCGCGTCCGCGCTACACGACGGCGCTTCTCGATGAGATAATGCGCTACCACGGCCGCCGCAGTATCCGAAGTGCAGAGCTGGGCTGTGGACCAGGCACGATAACGAGCTACCTCGCCGCCCACTCCGACTGGGTGCTAGCGACTGACCCGTCCGAGCAAATGATTCGCGAGGCTGGGAAGGGTTTGGCGGGTGCGGACAATGTGCAGCTGCGCGAGGCATCTGCTGGAGAGCTGCCTTCTCTTCTCACCGAACCCGTCGATCTCATCGTTAGCGCACAAGCCGCACATTGGTTTCACTCCCCGCCCAACCACACCGCTGACTGCAAGTTGTGGGAGCTACTCGGCGATGCTCTCACCAGCGGTGGCTCACTGGTCTACCTGGTGAGTTTGGCGGCACACAGCACAAATCTTATCTTATCTTATCTCAGGTCTACGGAGACGTACAACTCCTCAGCCACCCACATCTCCACGCTTTTGCCTCCTTCAAAAACACCTGCGCCCCTTACTGGCAGCAGCCCGGTCGCCGGTTCCTCGAGAATCTCCTCCGAGACATTCACTTTCCTAGGTGGGGAGTGAACAATCGACGCTTATTCTACGACAGCAGCACCGAGTATAAACTCAAAAGTACCACATCTATTGATGCCTTTGCTGAGTATCTGGCGACCTGGTCGAGTTACTCCAAGTACTGTGAGTTGCACCCAACCAACACACTCATCAGTGATCTCAAAAATGGGATTAATGAGGAAATTGGTGATGCGAATGCTATTTTGGAGATGGCCTTCCCCGTCTCGTTCATGATGTGTCAAAAGCTTTGAGATGGGTATACATGGTGGAACATTTACATTGTACGTACTACTCTTTGCGATTTACAGGCTTCTTTGCAAAGAAGCCATCCAGCTTCATCATCTTGGATGTATCCACTTTCTTCAAGTTCTCCGCGCCTCTCGACGCCTTGGCTGGTTTCTTCACCTCCTCCCTATCCAGCTCCTTGCCCTCGTCGTATCCACCCTTATTCGAGCGAATGAGTGTGTCTGACTGATGCGTCTGCTTGCTCTGCTCGGCATCGAAAGCGTCGAGGTCGGGTGTGGTGTTGTGTTGTCTGACAATTGTGTGCAGGGAGTATGGCACGTTATACAGCACACACTCGACCATGTTCCTCTTGTACGACTCTGCAGGTAATCGTAGTCAGCGGGTGCACTCACCACTAACGCATACACCTACGCAGCGTCAGTTCCGGCGTCAGCAGGTGATGTGTGGGCGGTTCAACGCATTTGATATCACGCTGCGCGACCACTGTGCTGAGACATCTGGCTATCTTGGCATCTAAATACCCCAGATACCGCGGCTCGCTCAGCTTGTACACCATTTCATCCGCCGCTAGCTCCTTGCTCTCGCAACACCGCTCCAAACCCGCTTTAGCAGCGTTAGTGTGCAGGAGCGGGAGAATGTCGCAGTCTGTGTGCGCATTCCGCAATGTATCGGTAATATCTTCGAATCGACTGTATGTCTGGGTGTATTTGGTGTTAGAAAGTATGTCTCGCAAGGCCTGCGCACCTCCACTCACACTCCTCGCGTGATCAGGCACCGACAGCAACAAACTTGCAACGATGAAAGTGGGATCGAGCGGTGTGGCAGTAATGAGCCGTGGGTCTATATAGCGTGTTTGTGAGCTATAGCTGTGGCACCCGCCAACGCCCACCCACCTGCTACTATTAGCTGGTCGACGAACCAGCATCTGTCCTCCTCATGACGCGCCTGTGTAGCGTGCATCTCATAAAGCCTGTCTGAATCACTCGACACTGCCACCAATATTCTTTCCTGAGTGTTGAGTGGACGCGGCACACGCACAATCGACGCGCAACCGCGCTCATTGAAGCAGTCTGGAGCGTGTAAGTGGGAATCTTTATATCCACCCTCACACACCTTCCGGCAATGCTATCAACTTGTGCGCCATTTCTCGCTCCTCGCCGTCGATGTGTATGCCGGATTAGGAAATGTGAGGGAGCAATTTAGCCATTTACAATTTACTCCGCAACCGTCTCCTTCTTATTCACGCACCATGCTCCTTCGTCTCCCCCTCATCGCGTCGTGTGCAGCAGCCATTCTCGCTGCGCCCACCAGACGCATCCTCGATGACAAAACGGGTGGGCAGCGCGCGTCACTCTAAGCAAGCAACACTCAAAATCCTACAGATGACGGAAAGGGTATTCTGTTCTTGAACACACGCGAACAACACGAACAGCACGACAGTCAACCAGACTACTCCGCGCAGTTGCTCACCAACAACAAAGTCAGCGTGCTCAAAAGACACGACGACGATAATGGGCTTCTTGATGTGCACATCCTGAAGCGCATCCTCGGTTCAAATGGCGGTCATGACGGCGAGGGCGATATTCTCGGCGTTGATGTGCTTAGACGCACGGAGGACCTCACTGACTCTTCAGGGACGATCGACGTTGATCTTCTCCAGCGCGCTATCCTGGGTATCGGCGGAGAAGGCGATAGCGAACGCGATTCAACGCTCGGTCTCTTTGGCCGCATCCTAAACGACAGCGGCAATCACAATGACGAGCCTTTGATTGGTCTACTCAAGCGTGGTGCGGCACTCGGTCTTGGCGACACTGGCGACGGCGCTGAGCTGCTCGATGTCCTTAGACGCGGAGGCCTCCTCAGCGACCATAACGACCATAATAATGCAATTACCCTGGATGTTGGCAGGAGAGGCATTTTGCTCAACGACGGTAGCCCTGACTTGGCACACGTTGGTGTGAGATCTGTCGATGGCAACGGTTTGCTTACCGACGATGCTCATGACCACGACGACGATAATAAACTTCACATAGGCGTTAGAGCTAATGAACAGTACTCAGAGGAATCCATAGGCCTCAGAGTCATCGACAAGCGTTCAGATGATGAGGTGTTGGGTCTCGATCTTGAAGTGCGTGGAGAAGATGACAAATCAGATCTCTCTCGCAGGGTATTGGGCCTCATCGACGGAGGTCACGAAAGAGACAACGGCAACCTCAAGGTCGACAACCCTGTTGGTCTCAAGAGATTAGCGGCAGGCACTTGCGTCTTGAATGGCTGCGACACTGGTGGAGGTGTCATTGGTCTTTGATATGCTTTACTGTGCCTAGGGAGCATAATCTGCTAATAAATTTTTCACATCTTTGCCGCTCAAACTGCAAGACATTGTACTAATTAAAATTGGAAATTATAATTTATCTACTTAATAATCCGCTTTACAAATGCTGCTTTGGTTTCTGATTCTCCATGTCTTTAGTTTTAACCAACGTAGTGTCACTCGATGCTGTCGTTGCTGGGAGATGAATTTCTCCTTTGCCCTCATCTTCCTCTTTTCTAAAGCCCTTCTTATTCCCATCACCCTTCTCCTCGCCATCCTCCTCCTCTTCACCTTCCTTGATATTTTTCACATCCAGGGTATACTTCTTGATGGAGAGGGACGCAAGGAAACCTACAGCTATAACGCATGATGTGAATATGTAGTTCGTCGAGATAGCTTTTGAATACGCCTGCTGCACTGACATTCGAAGATTTTCCGAAATATCTGCCTCTTTCAAAGATGCAATTTCTGACATGTCAGCAAAACGCTGCCCACCGTCAATTTTCGACAGTCTCTTTACCGCTTCAGTGTGCATAATCACTCCACCTAGCGAGATACCCATTGTGCCCGCAAGATCACGCACGAATGTGAAGGAAGACGTAGATGTGTTGGTCTGCTTCAGCGTCATACACGCCTGTAAAGCTGTGAGAGGTGTGCTGAACAAACCACCATTTCCAACAGCCATAACCAGCAAATACACAATCTGCTTTGCCAGCGATGACTTGGCATCAAGGTTGATAACTAGTGCATTTCCAACGAGAAAAAAGATCCAGCAAAACCATATAATAGGCCTGTAACGCTTAAATTTTGCCAGTAAATAGCCATACAGAATGGACGCGAATGATGACCCAAATGCAAATGGGATAACGTGTAATCCTGCAAAAGTAGGCGTACTCATCTTGGCATATTGAAAATACAATGGAAGGTAAAATCCACTAATGTAAAAGGCCAGACTATGCGCCGCACATCCTATCAGAATGGCTGTTGGTGTTATTGATTTGAATAGTCGCGGCGGTACCATCACAGACACGCCTTTCTTCTCCGCTTTGATTTCCCAAATTCCAAATGTGATGAGCAAAAGCCAACCAATTATCAGGAGGGAAATCGTCGCCGCGTGCTGCCAAGACAGCGATGACGCCAAGGAGAAGCCCAACAAAACACAGACAGCCCCACCCACAATCAAGATCAAACCAAGGTAGTCAAACGAGTTGAACTTCTCCTTAAATGAGGCGTGTGGAGGCTGGCTAACGTTGAGAAAGAAGAATAACATTGTGAAAGCAATCGCCGATGTGGGCAGATTGATCCAAAAGCACTAGAGATGTTGTGAGATTGGGTAATACAACAGAAAATGCACCCACCCAAGACCACGACGTGTGCTCTGCTATTGCTCCTCCAATCAGTGGACCGATGGCATTGCTTAGAGAGTGCACCAGCCCTACTAGCGAATTCACGAGACCTCTATTCTGCAATGTGATAATATTAGATATGATTATCTGCGTTGAGACCCTCATCATGCCCCTTCCAAGTCCTTGTAGACCTCGAAATGCTATTAACTGCTTCATGCTCACAGAAGCCCCACATAGTCCCGAGCTCAAAACAAACAGTGCGATCCCAGAGTATAGCATTGGCTTCATGCCCATTATATCCGTCATTTTGCCAGTTACAGGCCCCACGACCGTGCAGGTCAGCAGATAGATGGTGCCAACCCACGAATAAGCGCTCTGGCTGCTCGAGTTGAGGTCTTTGGAGATGGTATTTAGAGAGACGGAGACTATTGTGCTGTCTAAGCTGCCAAGGAAGGTCACGAGGAGAAGAGCCGGTAGACATAGCCAGAGGTTGTTCTTTGGGAGGACATGCACCTCCTCGCTCCTTGCAAGTTCTGAGCTTTCGCCAGACTCACTGTGCTCATCCTTGGACATGGGGTATGAGTCTTAAAAGTCATAGCGACGTAGTTATGTACATTCCGAACTAAAGTCGGCTTCTTCGATGGAAGCAACGGCGAGTGAAATCGGTGGTTGTATCGGTGGTCGAATCCCTGCAATCTCTCTGCATCGCTGCCGTTGCCGTGATATTCTAAGCCTGCGATTGGTCTGCCATGCGGAAGCTGATAGATTGTCAAACTGAGGTTCGGCGTTTCAACATGACTTTAGAGCTACTCAACGTAAATTCAAAGTATTGTGGAAAATGATATACATCGTCGTTGGCGTTTAGGAGGAGTTGCAGAGATTGATTTCACGCTATCAGTCCGCCGAGATGCGTGCAGAAGTGCGAAATGTTTTAAAAACAGCAATGAGTCGTGGAAGTGATAAGAGGGACTGCATTAGGAGTTCTATTACCGCAAGCGAAGCCTCCAAGATTTGAGAAGCAGCGGCAGAAGAAGTTTCACTAGCACTAAAAAGCGTCTTTCTTACCGCCAGCCATGATAAAAGAAGCTCTAATGAGCTTCATAGCAGCCACTGCGGCTACTTCTACGTATCAGCATCGCATTGCAATAGCTAGAGATATAGGTATGAATATTGCCTTCAATACCCTCGGAAATGCGATGCTAGAGGGCTCGCCAAAGGTTTTCTACGGATTATCACCGGACAGCTTGATTGCGCAGGCCAATGGCACATCATCATCTTACGCGACAGCCCGAAGCACCACACACAAAGTCCCTCTTCGAAATCTGGAGCCGGACACGCAATATTATTACCAGTCATGCTTAGATGTTGATGGAACCTGCAAGCGCTCGCCAACATACTCTTTCAGAACGACTGTCTCACCTGGCGACAATCGCGAATTAAAGTTTGCTGCTCTAGGGGACATGGGGGTTATGGGTCCTTTGGGTAGGTGTTTTGCAGGACTTCTATTATAGCTCCCAAATATCTAATACATCTATCACACAGGCCTTTCAACTGACGCACCGAAAAGTGTCGAAGACTTCGCACGATTGGATGAGGGGGAGCGTTCGACAATGAAAGCGCTCATCGACAACCAGCACAAGTATCTGTTTATATACCAGAATGGCGATTTTGCACACGCTGACGATGTTGGAAGGGTGGGTTTCGCGATGATATGGAGTGTGAAGATTAATTGTCTTATAAGAGATCGTGTCTGGATATCTCAATAGCATACTTGATGTGTCGCTCTTCCAGCAGATGAGTGAGACGTACGAGCTGATTCTCGAAACATTTTTCAATCAGACGTCACAATTTTCAAAAGGAACACCGTATATGGCAGGGATAGGCAACCACGAGCAGCTTTTAACTAAAGGCAATACATACACAGACCCAGAAACCAACCACACGATTATGGTCGACAATATACCTCAAGGACAGCGCAAGTTCACGTTTTTCAAGGACAAGTTTTATATGAACGGTGAGGAGAGCGGGTGACTGACCAATTTTTGGTGGAGTATGGAGGTGGGACCGATGAATTTTATCCAAATCAACACGGAAACAGACATAAAAAATGGTGTTCCTCCGCCAGGCACGAGCCGCGATCCTGAGCAGGAAGACCTCGGCGAGCCCAACGAGCAGCTCGAGTGGCTGGAGGGTGAGCTCGGGAATTTCAATAGGGGTGTGACTCCGTGGATCATAGTTTGCGGCCATCGTCCGTGGTACGGAACATACCGAGGATGTCCCGGCTGCATGGAAGTGTTCGATCCGCTCTTCGTCAAGTACGGCGTCGAACTTGTATACCACGGGCACATTCACTTCTATGAGCGACTCGCGCCAATGGTTAACGACAATGTCGACCCGAAAGAATTAGGCAACCCTAAAGCTCCATGGTATATCGTCTCAGGTGCTGCTGGACACTACGATGGGCTGGATGCGATGGCAGACAGCATTTCAGACGAGTCTAGGAGGCTTATACAGGGTGCATTTGGGTATGACGAATTCACGATTCACAACAGGATCCACATGACGCATGCTTTCATCGCGTCGAAGAATGATACCGTGCTCGACCAGCAAACGCTGTACAAAGCCCATGATGAGTTTGGGAGCGAATTTTAAACCATTTGGGATGTATCACTTTTATTACGTACACGTTTGATCAGCAGTCGCTACTGTAAACTGATAGAAAAGCGTTAGTAATTACAAAAAAAAAAAAAAAGAACACACACACACACACACAATGAACATTGAGTGATCACGCAGTGGTTTATAAGCATTAAGTTCAATCAATCTAAATGGTACAAAACAATTACAATAGCTGGGAGGGGGAGGGGAAGACGAGCGCCAAATTATTGACCAAAACCGTAAAGCACTCTTCCTTGGCGCTTGAGGGCGTAAACGACATCGAGAGCGGTAACAGTCTTTCTCTTAGCGTGTTCCGTGTAAGTGACGGAGTCTCTGATGACGTTTTCCAAGAACACCTTGAGAACACCACGTGTTTCTTCGTAGATGAGACCGGAGATACGCTTTACACCGCCACGACGAGCGAGACGACGGATAGCTGGCTTTGTGATACCCTGGAGCTTGTTAGATGGGACTTTGAAGGATAGACTACCAACTCACTTGGATGTTGTCTCTGAGAATCTTACGGTGGCGCTTGGCACCACCCTTTCCTAAACCTTTACCGCCTTTTCCTCTTCCTGACATTATGACTAGAGTTGTTGATGGAGAAGATGAAGGAGGCGCGCTGACTATTTATCCATTTGGATCGCGCGAGAAAGATCATGATCAGATCAGATCAATTTTTATTTGTATAAAACGCGTGATGCTAACGTTCAAAGTAAACAAATGTAATATTAAAACGTATCACCTGAAAGCTAGATTTTTTTGCTGCTAGAGTATCTTTTTTATTTTACTCGCTCCTTCTCTTACAATCCACCACCTATTTTAGATCATTTGCGCTTGATCCAAAATGGAAAATAAATCAACTACGCGCGCCTATAAAACGCGTCCATAGCATTTCTTTCCAAAATACCAACCATCTCCAAATAATATAAAATGGCCAGAACTAAGCAAACAGCCCGCAAATCCACAGGTGGTAAGGCCCCACGCAAGCAACTCGCTACCAAGGCAGCAAGAAAGACAGCCGCCCCACAAGCAGCCGGAGGCGTTAAGAAGCCACACCGTTATCGTCCAGGTACTGTCGCCCTCAGAGAAATCCGTCGTTACCAAAAGTCGACAGAACTCCTCATCCGTAAACTCCCATTCCAGCGTCTCGTCAGAGAAATTGCCCAAGACTTCAAGACAGACTTGCGTTTCCAATCTTCCGCCGTCATGGCCCTACAGGAAGCCAGTGAAGCTTACCTTGTATCCCTTTTCGAAGACACCAACCTTGCTGCCATCCACGCAAAGAGAGTCACCATCCAACCAAAGGACATCCAACTTGCCCGTAGACTCCGCGGCGAGCGTGTCTAATCGCGTGTCATGACCAAAAACAAATCCTCAAATGGAATATTGTAATTATTGTTCTGTACCATTATGCACCATTAGAATATGAATGTTTCAAATTATTGAATTATTATGGCATATACGAATTATTTTACATGTTGTTTCGTCATCAACATTAACTCGAACTAATATCTTGCGAGTGCCAATGTAGTCTTTTGGTTGTTAGAACTCACTTCTTCCGATTTCCCTTTGAATATGATTAGTCGCTGCAATCGCAGCAAAGCTAAGTGAGTCCTTATGAGGCTGTGAATCCAGTTTTTATCGAGGAATACAAGCTCAGTATTTAAAAAAAAAAGATAATTGAAAAAGAATCTTTGCGTGAAAAGTGAACTGGGTTTATACCAAAATTGGAGGAATTTA
This sequence comes from Wallemia ichthyophaga EXF-994, assembly GCF_000400465.1. Taxonomy (NCBI): domain Eukaryota; kingdom Fungi; phylum Basidiomycota; class Wallemiomycetes; order Wallemiales; family Wallemiaceae; genus Wallemia; species Wallemia ichthyophaga. The sequence goes on along the minus strand of NW_008806302.1, from coordinate 6,725 downwards.
GAAAAGATATCTTAAAGCTCTATTATTTCATCATTCAATACTATTAAATCCATTGTATCGATGGTGATTTTGACGTCATGATTGCCCACTCGGAACAAGACAGTTTGCTTTGTTTCAGTTTAATCGTATCTACGCATTGCAGTGACCTAACGTGGCCCTTTCAAATTAGGCACTAACGATTCAAGGTTTTTCGTTTTCTAGATAGCAAACTACAGCCTCGTGATAGTCCTTGATACGTTTATAGCGGTAAGAGAGTTAAAATGAACCCCAAATCTCCTTGTATTAGCTATACTATCGTAATTTGAGATGCTTACCTTTACTCACTTGGTAACTTCTCTATTTCTATGGGAGCTGAGAGCCTCATAGTGGAATTTATGTAGAAATCTATTTGCCGTCTCACCATAGAAGCGTTTTTGTTCTTCTTTTACTACCTTTTCGATATTATCACCGCTTTTTTTCCATGTCTGATAGATATTCTTGTTAAGTCGCATAATTGAGCTGAAGGATTTATTATTTATGCAGAGGTGCTTGAAGTCTTCAGCAGCGAAATATTCATAAGTTTTCTCATGTTAGCTCCTCTTTTTTTCCATGCTGAGAAATTATTATCTGCGTTAGGTGTCTTTTCGGAAATGAGGTGAAGTGAGATGAATGGGAGGCACAGGCACGAATCATTACATTTCATCCATTTCTGAGTGCGTGTAATAAATAGCAAGATGTTTTACACAGAAATACAACGCGCGACACTCAGGTCAGAGTCTCAGACCAAACTTATTTACATCTCATTATCTTTGTGCATGCAATTTCAAACATATACTCTATGAATAGTCTATATTCCAACTGACAGAGTGGTTGCCATGACCAGTGTCGAGTGTCTATCCCAAATTTCTTGCACTTTGACAAGCAAGGCGGCGCAAGTTCTACTCTCAGGGGTACTTTCGAGCGACTCGTACGCCGTCTCGGCCCAACGTCTCAGCAGCGGCAGCTTGGAGCTTTCCGCGAGAGTTCTCCCACCATCAATATCGTCCGAGAGACTGACGAGCGCGAGAGCGACACTGACAGAGTCAGCGATGACATACTGGGGTAGAGCCAAAACCAGCTCAAGCGACTCGGGAGCGAGAACGTGCAAGAACTCTGGAGCGTTTCTCGCAGACCATAGCATCACAGCGAGCGTGCGCAATAGTGGCCCTAAAAACTCCTTGTCCAGCTTGATGCTGACTTGCTGATTGAGTGCGAACCACATTTCGTTAATGAGCGGCATCACAAAGTGTTCACTGGCAATATGGTGGAATTTAACATTCTGCACCCTCGACTGGCGATCAACGATTCTGTACTGCTCCAGTGCGTTCGACGGAGTGGGTGTGGTCTCGGAGGAGTACCTCTCCACTATAAGCGGCTTCGATGGCTTGTCAGATCCAACTCTTAGCTTCCTCTCTCGAGTCACGCTGGGGACTGCCTCGCCAGCTTTTGTTCTCGCGTCTGATATGCTGGCCTGTGAGAACTCTTTGAGAATGTCCTCGATCTCAGAGTCGTTGGCTACTTTCGCTGGGATTGCTTTCTTGGTTAATGGTGTGGTGGTGTTGGTGATTTTTGTGGATGTGCCAGTGGAAAGCTCGCGCACGCCTAATCCGAGAGCGTGTAGAGCGGTCAAGCGCTGTCTGAGTGAAAGGGATGTGCTGAAGAGGTGCTGTGTGAGGCATCTGGTAGGCTGTTAGGGAAGTTCAAAAGTATACACTACCACTCACAATCCTGCTCGCTGAGGTGAACATACTACAAGCACCCTCAGAGACTCGCTTCGTAGCTCCTCAAAGTCGCTCAAAGCAAATTGATCCTGAAGGGTAAGCAGAGTAAAAGTGAGGTTGTTTGAATTCTCGAGCAGCTCTCTATGCTCCCGCTTATCGTTGATGAGCGCAGCTGCCCACTTCAATGCCACTTCCTGCGACACTGCCGCCTCATTACCCTCCTTGCCGTCATGCCGCAGCATATCGTTCAGCTCTGCAATGTATACAGGTCGACCTATTTTACGCTTGGAGAGGATTGTTGGATCGTTGGCTGCTTCCTCGTCGTCGCTGTCGGGTTTATTCACTTGAGTTTTATCCTCATCTATCTCATAGCCCACTATCGAGTCGTCGTCACTGTCGCTCTCCTCTTGCACCTCTGGAGAACTGCTTGTTGAAGCTTCCGGTGGCTGCTCGATAATAGGGTCAGGGACGCTGCCATCGTCGGTCTTTGCTCTATTCAACAATTCAATCACACCTTGAATCTCCGCCCTGCCAAGACCGCTGCCTGAAAATGCGTCCTCACCAAATACCAGTCTGTCGACACCATCAAAGTTGGCCAGATGTTGAGCTACCAGCATACCGAGCAACTTGCTGAATGGGTTGGGAAGGGAGAGATAAGTGGGTATTGCGTGTGTAACAATGCTTTCGTGCATCAGGTTTCTTGGTATATGTCTCTTGACGCCATTCCTTTGTATAAGCAGGAGCAGCATTGTTGAGTATAAAGTGAGTTGTGCGACTGGTGCCTTCTTAATGAATCTGGTGTTAGTCCAGACCTCCAGTATACCTCTGAATATGGTGAATGAATGAGGCGACAATGATATCCAAAGTGTCAGCGAACGCATGATCATCTCGGCAGCCAGAACTCTACTTCCGCCGACTAGGACGCTAGTGATGGTGTCCAAGGTGCTTTCGTCTATCTCACCAAACAAAGAAGCAAGTATCCGTGCTATATCTTTGACATCTCTATTTGAATCTCTCACAGCGTTAAGAAACTCTTCAAAATACGTAGATAGCTGAGTAGGCGTGAGGTCCAAGAGCATTAGTCTAATTCTCTCATAGCATTTCTTGTGCTTGTCGCAATATTTAATAGTCACGCTCCAGAAGTTGTTGAATCTCTCACTGTATCGCACGTAGCCAAGCAGATGGAGTCGTTCAAGGGGATAGCTAGAAACTTTCGAGGATGGTGATGATAGAGTTGAGAGATAGTCCCGAGTGAATTTGGCTGTAAAGTTGCTGGCAGCCGCGTCAGCAACTCGCAGCAAATGGATAAGACACCCACTCTGGTAAAAGAATAGACGGGATGGGTATTTTCGCGAGAGATAAACGATCACTGAGATTGGATATGCGCGTTGGCAGGCGTAGAAGGGCATCCACGCCATCGTCGTCTTGTGCGTTCTTGTAGATGTTGATGTTGATGAGGAGCAGCTCAAGCAAGAGGATTGCACAGGTAATGTTGCTTAGCGGCGAATCATTAGAGAGGTGTCTTGAAATCTGTTGCGCTGTATCCTTCAATCTGGACTCTGCGCTGCTAATCAATAGCTGACGCAATTCCTGGTCGTTGCCAAGTTCGTCGAGAAGAGAAGGCAGTAAATTCTGAAGTCTATCTACGTAGACTTTGTCTGAGAGTCCCTTTCTCAGCTCGTTCTTGTAGTTAAAGAGGTGGTGCATGGCTGGTGAGATGATGATGGTCCAGCATCAAGGTGGGTGCCTATGAGTGCCGTAGATGTACAGACAGCTACAGAAGCCATCTTGCCATCTAATCGATAATTAATTCTGATTACAATACCCACTTGAACTCCTCCCGGATATGAATCTATCCGAGAAGTCTGAATCTAGAGGGAAACCCTACGAGGCTAAAAGCTAACTTAATTTAATGCCATAAATAGCAGCAGTATTTCAATCGCTTTACAAGCCTCACAAGCCTCACAAGCGCCTATCAGATGTGATGTACCTCCGAAGCAAATTTATTCGACGCATAAAACATAGAAAAAAAGAGCGGGCAGTGGAGATACAAATGGAGTGGTAGATTTGCACAAATCATTGGAATATAAATATCGATATTCATTTTTTATTTTCTTGCTCTTCTCAATTTTGATCGAAAGAAGACAGTTTTCTCCACCACTACCAAGTTCTAAGATGGTTAGCAGAGTGAACATGTTAAATGACAATCTAACGATTTCGTTAGCCAACCCGTTTGCACAAGAATCGTAGATCACGTGGTCACGTAAGTTTGGATATTCGTTCAAGGGGTTATTGCTGACAGAGACCACAGGTCAGCGCTGGTCACGGTAGAATTGGTGTAAGCAGGCTTACAAGCTATACTGGAAATTACTAACTGTAGTAGAAACACCGTAAGCATCCAGGTGGTCGTGGTTTAGCTGGTGGTCAGCACCACCACAGAACCAACTTCGATAGGTACCACCCTGGTTACTTCGGTAAGGTTGGTGACCGTCACTACCACCTCAAGAACAACGTCTACTGGAGACCAGTCCTCAACATCGACAAGATCTGGACTTTGGTTTCCGAGCAAGACAAGTCTCAAACCGAGAAGAGCAGCGACTTAGTCCCAGTCGTCGACACTCTCCATCACGGTTACGGTAAGGTCCTCGGTAAGGGTAGACTCTCACAGCCAGTCATCGTCAAGGCCAGATTCGTTTCTGAGCTTGCTGAGAAGAAGATCAAGGAAGCTGGTGGTGTTGTCGTTCTCACTGCTTAAGAACAAGTTGTACAAACTAAATATATGAGCTCGCTTTTGAACGTCTTTTCCATTATTTGAGTGTGATGAAATTTGTGGTCTTGGCCAAATTTGCGAGGGCCGATAGTTTGGGCTTGTATTAGTCAAGGATTCTTGTAACACTTTCAGAGTGTTATAAAGCTACTGAAAATGTGTTGAAAGCTTCTCTAGTTCCAATCCACTGTCAAATACACCATAGGTGGTCATGTATCATGTAAAGTACTTTAAAATCAATCATTCAGCCGCTTCAAAATCTCAAAGCTTTGACAGTTATAGGCCCGCTAATCTCAAGTTGACGCATAACATATATATTATATTCAATATTTTCTCAAACGCTGCCAAAGCGTGATTCTAATTTGTATCAACGTGAAAAGCATTAACTAACATGTACCTTGAATTCACTCTTTCACTACCCGCATCAATCTCTTGAGACTGAAGCTAATGTCAAGACAGTAATTTCCTTGTTCAAAGGCCAGCGACTGTCATCTATTCATAGCCCAATTTGTTGATCGGCCACAAAAACTAACGTGAATCTCACACGCAATATAGACAGTGACGCACACCCAGAATACAAAGCCTTACTTATATTTCCAACCTTGATTTATCTGCAATTTCAGCCAAATTATTTGGCAATATCACCAAATGACGAGGTGTGATGATAGCAGAGGAGGTATCAGCCCAGCGGTGTATTTAAGAAGCGCATTTTCTTTGCTCTTCCTTACATATCAGCATATTACAATGTACTTCAACAACGCCAAAATTCTAACCGCTTTCGCCTTCACTGGCACCATTGCATCAGTGGCCTCAGCTGGCAACATCTCGCGTGGTGGAGATGAAAAGGATCTTGAAAACAAGCACCAAATTCATGGTAAGGGTACCAATTCCAAGAACGACGACAACCACGGCAAATACGATGAGCAGGACAAGCTATCCCATGAAGAGGCGCTCAAGAAGCACAGCGAAGAGGACGAAAAGCAGATCAAGCTGAACAATGAGGCTGCTAAGAAGAACAGAGTGGATGTCAAGGTTGGTTGTAGCGATGTCTAGTGAAAATTAGCTAACAGATTATCAGAACCAGAAGATAGACGAGTACTGGAAGTCTGACAAGAATGACAACCAATACGAAAACGATTCCCGCAACATGAAACATGACTCCACCAAGTACGAAAGCGACAAGAAGCATGACTCTGGCCAGCACGACAACGACAAGAAGCAGGGTGCAGATGCAGGTGCAGGTACTGACAAATACGAGACTGTAAAAAAAGCAGCTAATCAACACGGCAACAACCGCGATTACAAGGATGATTACGAGAAGGACTACAAGAACGATTTCAAAGGTGATAGCCACCACAACAAACACAACAAAGAGTCATACAGAGGACAGCTCAGGCAGCACCAAAAGGAGTTGGAAAAGCTGCTCAGGGAATATCAGAAGAAAGCTGATGGCAACAATTATGCCCACAATGTTGGTAGAATTATCTAGTCAACGCACTCAACTCACCTTCTCTAGGATGACAAGAAGGATGATAGCAAGTCTGAAAGCTACTGGATGAGTAACAAAGGCCACAAGGATCAAGAATCTAGCAAGCACGATAACACTGAAAAGAACCAACACCACCACTACAACACTGGTAAGAAGAATGACTCTCACCATAACTACAACGACAAGAAGAAAGGTGCTGCTGCTGGCAATTACGATACTGGTGAGAAGATGCTAAACATCGACAAATACGTAAACCATGACCCAGGCAAAAAGAACGAAAATCAGTACGGCACCGGCAAATATGACGACAAAAAGGATAATCATAAGTACAACGACCCGCTAGATGATAAGAAATACTAAGCTTCGCTGAACGTAGGCTTAAGTAATTGTGCATTCTCTTTCATGCATGTTTGACATCTCTTTACACACCCTCTCCAGCACCCGTTGAGCGAGAAGAACATCGTGGCACAAATAAAATTGATTGAGAGATGGTAAACATTCGGATGTCAAAAGCAATAAAGCATCGCATTTGGCTTCAAATTTGTGTTCTCAGTCTTTTTCTTGCCCTAGAAAAAAACCTTTTCTCAAAAAGGCCATCATTTTCATCGGCATCGACAACAACAGAAAGATAAATGATTTTGAGAGACAAGCGGTATTTTGATTATATTATTGAGACCTTTTGTGTAAACGTCTTGGTCTTTGTGAGGTGAAACTGTTAAGGTTTGGGCTT
>NW_008806301.1:0-74064 GCF_000400465.1 Wallemia ichthyophaga EXF-994 | reverse complement strand
GTCGCCGGTTCGAATCCGGCTGGGACCTTGTTTTTAATCTTTTGACGTTCCCAAAATGTTGTAATTATATTTTAAATTCGTTTAGACTGTGTATTGTCAATTTTATTAGTTCACACTTCACACTTGAGCATCGATAGTCCGTTTAGAAATTCGCTAGAAATGCTTATCTTTTCGACTTTAAGTGAACGGCGCTTCTTAGTATGCTTTAATGACTTCTAAAGAGTCTGCTTAAGTATCGAATAGGGACTCATTAATCTCTCATAGATCTTGATCATATGATCTGGACATATGATCAGTTTCAACCAACCCCATTCCACAGCATGTTTTCTGTAGTGTGGTCAAGCGTTCAAGTACCAATGTTTTAAGAGTATTCCAAACCACAAGACAAAATCAAAAACGATATCGACAGGTTCGCGAGGTCAAAAACACAAAAATGTAGCTGTCGCACAGCTAAACACGGACCGAACAAACTACGACAACTCGCACAACAGTTTGTGAAACACGCTTTTAACTGGTGCTGCTCGCGGTCGGAAGAAGTGAGAAGCTGCATTCTTGAGATTGTGTGTTGCACACAGCGCCACGACTGACTTTTCACAGGACTTCTTGAACACGGCTAGCAAAAAATCTGTATAACTTGATATCATTTTGCTTGCAATTAAAATGTCCATAGATTTTTACCCTCACGCACATTTACATTCTTCGTGTCCACTGAATCATTCAGACGGTATGAACGCGTTAATGGCTCACTAAAATTAAAACTAAAAGTGAGACTAATCAATAAACTAAAAATTGGCAACATATAAAAGTAGAAGGTCTCCTTGGGATAATATTACACTCAACAACTCTTCCAATCTCACTATGATCGCTCAAACTGTCTTCGCTGCTGCCCTCGTCGCCTCTGTCTCAGCTGGCTGGACCTCCAAGACCGGCTCATGCAATACCGGAAAACTCTCGTGCTGCGATACCAACAAGAAGGCCCAAAAGTCCACCGGTGAAGAAGACGGCCTCCTCCACACCGGCAACATCCTCGACCAAGTCGCCATCCAATGCACTCAAATCCCTCTCCTCATTGGAGTTGCAATTGAAGGTTAGTAAACGCGCTTGCTTTATATCACAGCTAACACGCCACAGACGAGTGCAAGAACACCCCAACCTGTTGTGAGGACGTCAAGGACGATGGTCTCGTCGGTATCAACTGCACTCCAATCCCTCTCATTTAAAAGGTTCCTGCCATTTGTAGAATTAAGCATTGAATATTACTTAATAAGCTCTAGTTACTTTCATGTCTCACTATCTCATCTATGCAAATACGCGAGCAAAACCGCAATTACTCCATATCTATCGAAGCATGGATGACCCAAAGTAAATAAAAGTTACAACAAACTCTATCTCATTAACGTTCTTGATCCCTTACCCATTCATTGATTTGATGCAATACGAGACTAGTGACAGTACAAGTCTCATTCATATCAACGCTTGAGAGTGTGTCCGATCGGGGAAAAATAAGCCGTTGGAGCAAATTTATGAGTCGCACGTCGTTATAATAGACAACGGGTCTGCTTCATTGCAGTGATCACTAGCAAAGGCTTATTAGCATAAGCGGCTACTTTAACAAAGGCGCGTAGGCAATAGTATGGCGCAAAAATTTAAGTTTGTTTTAATTAAACTAGGGTATAGCTATCAAGCCTCAAGCATTGCATTCTTCCGCGCTCGTCTAATTCTTCATTCTTATCCGTTCAATCGCAGGGGTTCTTGATAATACGATTGAGGAGATCTGACAATTTCGCCTATTATTCCATTTTGCCTAAATTGATTAATAGAGATTTGTTAACGAATCTTATCGACCTTAGTGGTTTGGGTAAAGTGTGTGGGCTTGTCGTTATCGCGAGGTAATTGTCGATATGCATCTGTATATACAGTTGTATAAGTTCAAAGCATATCTGCATGATAGTCTCCGAGTAGTTATAGTATTTACTATAATAACCTGCCTATCTGTGTCACGTATTTTTTGTCGTCGCGTCGAGAGGAGGCACTTCAATCAATTAACCATCACAATCAGAGATTCAATCATTAGCTGATTTAATGAAAACTTGGTCCTGAGAGGAAACAGAACGATAGTAGATCCGTATAAATTTGTCGCGTACCAGCTTTGAGTCAGGCTAGAAACGTCATTGGATGATAAAGGCGATTCATTCGACTTGAGGGACATAAACAAGCTCAATAAAAGTTTTAAAGCACCTCGTTTATTGAATTTCTCAATCGATAATACCTTCCTTACTAATTGTTTAAACGCTGTGGATCGAAGGCTTTGCTCAGAGTTATGCGCCTAGGGTCTTTAAAGCGCGCAAGAAGCCTTCAGTGGTTTGCAGATGTATGTGGGGGTAGGGTGTATGACCTTTGCGGGGTATTTGAGGTAGATTTTATTGCAAAATTAGGACAATCTAACGGATATTGCTGGGATTGATATTTGCTTCCTGAGCCACTCAAGCTCATCGACGATGGGTCTAAGGGTTACTTGACAGGACAAGCTGCACCCATCGATAGAGCCAATCACGGAGGAAGAGATTGCACTGCTACAATCGAAGACAATCATCCACACAATCACAGACGCGCTAGTGAAGCTTGAAAGCACAGATGCCAATATCGTTTTTAATTGCGTCCTCGCTTCTGCCAGCTCGGAGGAAATCCTAAGCTTGATCGATGTAATGTGATATCATATCATATAGTAGTGTATTTTATCTTCATTCCCCAATTCAACAAGTGTGAATAAGTTGATGAGTTGTCTATGTGCAAAAGTTATTATCAGTACACGGTCTTACTAGATGATTTGTTTAGATTAAAAACTTAGTGAGTGAGGTGCTGTTTTCTCTTTGCGATTTTCATATGAGTACTGACATCTTCATGCCGTTCAGGTAGTTCTTGGGTTCGCCTGATCAACATAATCTCAGCGGAAAGACGGTTTGATTTGGTAGCTTGTGAAGCTTTTCTGTATACTATAGCGAATGGAAATCTGCTGATACTGATACTAAGCATATTAATGACCTTGGAACATGCCATCATTATAAATGTTTTGTCTTGATATTTATTACATCATTAGAGATACGCAGCACTACAATTACACCCACATTAAAATTACTGTGATAATTGCGCCATGGATTTTGAACAGACATTATCGGATGCTGGGGTGTTTAATTACCCGAGTTATCATGCGGGTTTCATTAGCCGGAATTTCATCATCCGGAGTTACAACGGGCTCAGAAAGATATCTCCATTTATCCGAAACCCAGAACTTTACAGGCTTCAAGTTGTGGCGCTTCGAGGTAAATTGATTGAATGCTTTTTTTATGATATATCCTGTGCCGAATATAGTGATAATACTATAAATATAAAATATTGGCATTGTATTGGCGAGTACTTTTAATATAAATTAAGGCAATAAAATACAAAAAATCTAAATCACTCAACGAATTTCTCATCCTCCAAAGTTGACACTATCGATGACGCTAGTTCCGGCTTTTTGAGGAATACATGAGAGGTAATGATAGAGCCGCAGACTTGAGCGCAGAGGTTTTCAATGTGCTTAGAGTCAACTTTTGCAGCCTTGGATTCTGGCAATACTTGAATGAGCACCTCAACAACGGTATCGACGACCTGCAACCTTGCATCTTGGTCGAGCGACTCAGTGAGCTCACTAATACCTTTAATACCTGTAATAAAGGTTAGCATATAATGTAATAAACCGTCTAAAATGATACTCACCGCTGTCATGAATGAGTGCTCTGATTGCCGTGTGCTTTCCTACCGCCATAAGACCTAACAAGCTACCCATTCTAGTTCCTACATCACGAGAAGCAATCTCACCAACGGAGTGTTGGTCACCCTTGAGTGCACTGAGGAGCGTCTTGGCAACTCTTCCTGACAAAGTAGGGTAACTGCTACCGTACTCATGGAGAAGCCTAGAGATGAGTGATGCTGACTTTTGACGTAGCCAAAGGGCGTGCTGATTAGGAGGGGCAGGATAGGAAGAGGTGAGAAGGGTAGTTAGGAGCAATGGGAGGATCTGGTGTAGGTAAGGTTCGATGAAGAGAGTTTGATTTTCTATGAGAGAATGTACGACACCAAGCATGGCGTCTACGATATCAACATTGGACAAGTTAGTTGAGACCTTCTCCGCGGCGAACCTAACGAGGTATGGAACGAGACCGCCGAGACCAGGGTCACCGCGCAAACTGGCGAGGGCAGCTTGTCTAGCCTCGGAAGCATTTGAAGCGGGGGAGAGAAGGGCGGAGGTGAGCCTAATGTAGTATAGCTGCAGTTCGTGAGAAAGGAGGTGCTTGACTGGGGGGTGAATGGTGGTGGATGAGGAGGGATTAGGGTTTGAGGAATTATTATTCAGAGCAGGTTGAGCGGGAGCGAGTTGATGAATAGGAGCAGCGTCAACAGGAGCGGGGTTCTGGGGGATGAGTGGTTGAACACCCTCGATGGCCAGCCAATGAGCAGTGTAGGAAGGACCTTTGGAGAGTCTCGGGAGGGGCTCCCTCAAAGCCTTCTCAAAGTCGATTTCCTTGTCTTCCAAAGCGAAAACGGGGCCAGCCGAGGTAGGGACTCTCCTATAAGTAGGCACTGAGGAAGCAGGGTGCGGGGAGTAGAGGGGCTCGATGTTGAGGACCTTGAGCGCGTTCTCAATGTCACAAGGGAGGAGCGTGGAGCGCTTTGAGTGCTTCATGAACTTGTTTGCCTCCTAGGAGAGGGTGAGTGAATGGGGTTGTGCACAAGGGAAACACACCTCAATGACAAGAGTGATGCGGTATTCTACATCGCCAGCCAAGCCCGTTGCGACACTGTCAGTTAAACCAGTGATACCGACGCTCTCGGCTACGTCCTGAGTGGTGTACGTGAGTGATGGGTGGGTTGAATGGCTCAATGAACACGCACACGAATAACCTCAGTGGGATAAATACCAGCTTGAATTTCAGGCCTCGGTTTAGGTTCAAACTGCTGTTCCATGATGTTATTTATTAATTGTTTGTATTTCCCACACGACGGTTGCTCGCTAACGCTGAACAAGACAAGGAGATGGACACAAATTTAAAGATAAACTTGGCTTGTTTACGATGTAGAGCAAAGAAGAGCAAGTGTATCACTAGCGATGGCAACGTTGACGGCCGCTGTGATGCTTGTAACAAAGCAAATGTACACTGTGATTGGCCATCTGGTACGTTGCATCTACCCGCAACTAAATCCATCTCTGAAATTGCCCAGGTAGACGTCGCAAGCGTACACGTAAAGAGATGGAAGCCGCACGGCAGAGAGATACAGATCAGTCGACAGACCAATCAACGTCATCTTCAATCAATCTCATGCAAGCTGTGACTAATCAAATCACTTACATTGATGACACTGGCGGCGGTGATGAGCTCAAGCTGTATTATGTGAGTCGCTCAATCGTGACACAATTTCTTTTGACATATAATACAGTATAGAATGGTGTGTATTGTTTATTGTGCATTCAATAGATATACTCACTCGCCTGACTCCCTTTAGTCTGGCTCTACCGCTCTTCACCCAGGCCTCAACAGAATCTGCATAAAACTCAAACATAAGCCCATGACGCAGCAAATTTCTCCCCGATCTATCCTCCTCGACGGCCTCCCTAACATCCCAAACACTTCAAACAACGCCTTCTTCGATCCCATTTCCAAGATGCCCACTCCATCCACCTACGGTCCTTTACTCGACATATTCTTCCGTGATCTCGTTCAATTTTTTCCTTTCCTCGAGAGAGGTTCCGTTGAATCCAGACTCCGCAATGGCACCATGTCCGCTTTTCTCGTCAACGCCATTTGTGGTACCGCAGTCCGCTTTGTTCCGCCCCCTGATATGAACCCCGTCCAAGCGAGCTTGCCCTATATCCAACAAGCGAATACCCTGCTAATAGAACTACTTAGACTACCTACAACTGACACCGTCGCCGGCCTTTTACTTCTCAGCTACTGCGAATTCGGTCAAAACTCCGAGAGTGGTTTATGGCAGTTCTCCGGTATGGCTATCCGAATGGCCTTTGATTTGGGTCTCCATAATAGCACTGTCGACGCCCTGTTCGAATCTCCAGATGAAGCTCGCCGTGCAAGGCTCCTCTTTTGGACTCTCTTTGTCATGGTGCGTTCCTCCGATTACGTCATTCCCCGCTAACTTCGGACTTAGGATAGAGTGCTGTCCTTTGGTACCGGTAGACCTTCGTCTATGTCTGAGAATGTCGAGATCACCCTACCGGAATCATCCCACCAGCCACCTCTACCTGCGTTCGTTCCTTTTGCTCCTCCAAATCAAATACCATGGTGCTTTCCTGTCGCTGTCAAAATGATTATTCTAGTTGGAAGAATAAGTGATACACTTAATTGCAGGGACGTCCTCAGGAGGCGCAGATCGAATGACACTCAAGACGTCGAAGCACAGAACAATGATCGCAGACACTTCCTTGAAGCTCAGTTGAGAGACTTTTACACCAATCTGCCCTCGGATATTAAGTGGTCTGTCGAGAACTTGAAATTACACGCTGCGAATGGCCAAGGTGGTTTATACTTGTTCATCCACTTGTGGTGTGAGTGGGGTTATCTTTTTTTTTTTTTTACAACTACTAACAAAAAAATTCCAAGACAACGCTGTACTGGCATTTGTTGATCAACATCAAACGCCAGGCTCAAACGTCACAGAAGCGTCACTCAAAAGCTCACTAAATTCAGCACAGATGATATCAGAGTGTCTTGTCTTTGCTGACCTATTCACTAACCAAAGTTATCTTGCATCGCCATTTATTTCACAACCGTTATTTATTGCTGCATGTGCATTTGTACATGATGCCCGTGTAAATCACAATGTGTCTTTGGGACCGCTCAAGAAGTCTACAGATTCAAACGATCCTCTTTCCGTACCAGCTGAGGTGAATGCTGATAAAGGTTAGTAATTTTTCAAAGCGAAAACTATCAATAACACACTCCAGGCACAGGATTGCTAGGAACAATTTCTGCTCAAAACTTCTTTATAGTGTACAAAGCACTCAAAAGAATGACCATTCCTTGGCAGGGTATAGGTTATATTGTTAATCTCTTAGAACAACGAGCATCAGTCAGTGGTTTAGACCAAGTTGACTTCTCTCTAACATCAGACGCGATTCAATCATTCATATCCCTACCTGATAGTGGAATAGTGCAAAAATTGTCAAGAACTCCACCTCAGAAACCTTCACCACCAACTACTGCAACTCAAACTCCAACTATAGGCCCGGAAGTTGCACCTGCGATGGAATACGCCCCCGCTGAATCAAACACGAGCAGTAACCAAGGCATGGATAATCTACCATCACTCAATCCACCAAATATTTCCATGGAAGAGTTGTTATCGAATCATTTCATACAGGAGATAACAGCGTCGCCAACATCATTTGATTTTGGTAGCTTCTTTGGAAATGAGAAGATTTGATTGTAAAATAAACTGGATTTCATTAGATTTGCTACTTTTATGGATAACAACCACGTTGATATTAGAGGTATCCCTCAAAGGATTCAATTGCTCACGAGTAAAGGTGAATTGAGTAATTTACGTGGAACTGTTAAATATTTTGGCCCTGTTGATTCTACCGATGGCTTGTGGTGCGGCATTGAGTGGGATGATAGTAGCCGGGGGAAGCACAGCGGCGACAAGGATGGCAAGCAGTACTTTAAAACCAAGTGGGAGAATTTCTAGTTGAAATACACGCCCAGCTTACATGAAATTATTCAGAATTCCCTTTTCTGCGACGTTTGTTCGACCATCCAAGAAGATACATACAGGGCAATCATTCCTTAATGCTTTCAAGCAAAAGTACGCATATAGCGACGATAAGCTTGAATTTGCTCCGAATATTGATCGCATTAGCAAGAAACTCAGCCAAACGTCTCAGCTCAAGGTTGCAGGTTTGGAGCACATGGCTGTCTTTGGGATTGGGGATAGTGATAAGGATCAAGTAAGGCGAGAGGCGCAAAGTGAGCGATATTGTTCTTATCGGAGTTTGTCTCACATGTGTACAGGTTTAAGACAGCTCTCGCTGGCGCATTCTTTAATATCGTCCATGGAGGACGTCGATAAGCTCGTGGAATACCTGCCTAGCATACAGGAGCTTGATATTAGGTGAGTAGATGGCAATGGCTTACTCACCTCAATAACACCACATCAGCTCGAACAGAGTCGCTATATGGAACAGACCATACCCACACTTGCACAAACTTAAAATTTTGAAGCTTAACAACACTCTCACAGATTATAGCGAGGTGCGCTCTGCTTGAATTGACTGTCCTGGCTAACATTACAAAGGTGGTTGCTTTGAGTGATTCGCTTGGCTCATTAGAGGAGCTCGAGCTGGGATATAATGGAATAGAATTATTGAAAGATGCACCTATTATCGCCACCCTTCATACACTCATAATGTCACACAATAACATTTCAGAATGGAACGAGGTTGAGAAACTGTTACGGATGTCGAGGTTTGTTCAGCAACTCCTTTCCACCCTAAGCTAATCCAGTTCAGCTTGCAAACTCTAAATATCGACAGCAACAAGATTGCAAGGATACCTTACAAACCCCGCTCAGTTTCACCGAACAATTCAATCAAGACGCTCAAACTGTCGCGCAACGAGATCAAAGATTGGATATCTGTTGACGCATTGGCATTGCAGGTACCACAATTAGAGTCACTGTCGCTGACTGACTGCCCTATCATGAGCACGCGTAGGCTGTTGTATCATCAGATGGCCCTCAAATCTCACCCACACTTCAGAGACAGATGTCGGCAAGGCAAGACAGAAGGTCATAGCAAGGTTTGAAAAGTTGCATCTGCTCAACCTAAGCGAGGTGGGTAACCTTCTTCGCATGACTGCCCAGCTCAATGACCTGCCTAACAGGTATCGATCGAAGAGAGAAAAGATGCAGAATACTTCTATATCAAGAATATACCGACTGAAGAGGATCCCAAACAGGCGCGCTACAAAGAGCTTTGTGAGAGTGGGTGGTATTTGTTATCTCTGCTTTGAAACTAACAACAATCGAATCGCTGAAGAGTACGACTATCAACCTAGTAGTCAGCCAAGCAAAACACTTACTCATTTGCAAATGAAGAAGCTCAGTGGGTTATTTCTACGCCTTGAAAACACCCATTAATCCCTCTTAGACATAGAATTGCGCATGGATAGCAAGACATACCCACTTACAACCATCTCGTCCATCCCAGTAAAGAAGCTGCGGGTGATAGTTGAAAGAATCTTTGGTATTTCTCACACCAAATTTAAACTAACAGCTACCATGATACCACAACCGAACATGATGGGACAAGTCGAAGACGAACGCACCGATGTGGATTTGGACGATGACTACAAAGATCTTCGGTGGTTTAGCGTTGAAAGCGGGGATCAAATTGTAGTAACTCTAAAGTGAAGGTATTTTATAATAACTTATTCGTGTTCAGCGACCATGTCGAATACACCACCTCCGTTCTACCACGCGTTGTTTGTGAGTTGGAGATAAATGAGTGAATTGTGAAGCATAAACTCACTTGAATTAGGCAGGTGCGCTCTCGGGTGTAACAGTAGATGTGTTCTTCTACCCAGTCGACACACTCAAGACGAGGTTGCAATCTACGCAAGGATTCATAAAAGCGGGCGGATTTAGAAATATTTACAAAGGCGTTGGAAGTGTAGCATTCGGTGGTGCGCCAGGTGGTATGTTGGGCTCAATAGACGTGCGCACCAAGACTCAGATCACATCACAGCGGCTGCCTTCTTCACAACTTATGAGACGCTTAAGAAAGCGATTCCAACAATTTCTAGCTTCTCGAACCTCCCAGATGCAGCTGTACACATGCTTGCTGGATCTGGTGGTGAAACAGCAGCTTGCTTGATACGAGTACCAACGGAGGTAGTCAAGTCTAGGCAACAGACGATGGCATATGGCAGTGTGAGCAGTCTGAAGGCAGCTCAGCTACTCATTTCTCAGGAAGGGCTGAAAGGTTTCTATAGAGGGTTTGGTATTACAGTCTTCAGAGAGATACCTTTCACAAGCGTACAATTTCCACTCTACGAATATCTCAAATCTCGTGTTGCTAGGTATAAAGGCAGAGACCACGCTAGACCCCATGAAGGTGCGCTGTGCGGGACAGTAGCCGGAGCGGTGGCAGCAGGCTCGACGACACCGCTAGACGTGATAAAAACGCGGACAATGCTTTCAAAGGAGGTGTGTAGATAAGTTACTGTTTATTAAACCACACTAACACAAACACAGCGCATCTCATTTGCAACCGTCATAAGCAGCGTATACAACCAAGGAGGTTATAGAGCTTTCTTTGCAGGTTTAGTTCCACGCGTTGCATGGATTTCAGCAGGTGGTGCTGTATTCTTGGGAGTGTACGAGGTCGGATTAGATGTAGTCAGGAATCAGATGTAGAGTAGTGTACAATTAGTGGTGCTTCTTGTCTGCGTGTGGTGCCTCGAGCACTTTGTCTGCCAAAACGTATGCGGTGAATGCAACGACTGCCGTGCCGAAACCGGGTAAGAGTTTCTTATGGAACTTGCCAATACCGAAGATGGGGTTGCTTCGCCATGCCTCTCTTCTAGCCCAGGGATCGTTATACTTTGGCCTGTGTAGATAATTGATGTCAGCGGCTGCTCAATTTGATTTGTTTGCGCTCACATTTTTTCAAATTCGTTGTTGATTTTAAAGAAACATCTCTTCCTCCAACGCCAACTCAACTTGGATAAAGTTTGAGTGTCCAGCGCTTAAAATTCTAGTAATTAGCTGGATACTGAAACCCATATGGAACACCCTCAAGACCTCGCTCAATCCAATTCGCAGCAGTCTGCAAAGGAATGGGCCTTTCAACAAGACAACCACCTCAGAATGGCTGCTGCTCTTAATCATGGATCTTACGGTGACAGCTCTGGTGTTAGTTTGATTTTTTACGCAATTTTTGTCCCGGTGCTGACCACCAACAGATTATGACCAGGCATAGAGCTGCTATGGCTGCAAGGAACATGCAGGTGTGTTTAACAATCCATAATAATCCCCATAAACTCCGTTAACCCCTTTAAAGTCCCCTGGCACCATACCGAATGGTCTTACTGGCGCGGCATTACCACACAACATGAACTCACCGCTTAACTCCATGTATTCTCTCCAGACTCCACTTCCTATTGGCAGGCTACCTCTGACTCCTACTACGGCTTCTAGTTCTTGCGTCACTCGCTCTACTTCCCCTACAAACAGTGTCGCTTCAACGTCCCAAACTTCCTTCTCGTTTCAGCAGCAACAAGCTCAGTCAGCTGCAGCAACGCCTTCTCCAAAGCATTCTCCTTCTCCACATTGGATGTCAAATCAGATTCCAGGCATTCAATCTCTCATGGCTCCCTCTCCCAGTGGCTCTTCAAACACTTCTGCTGGTAGCTCAATTGGTCCACGTCGCAAAACTAAACTAATCAACGAAACCCGACGTGCTATTTGTGTGTTTGCTGAAGAGAACCCTAGTGCACGTCAAGAAGATATCGCTTCTCGTTACCAGATTGAGCGTAGCACAGTTTCAAAGATACTCAAACAAAAAGATAAGTGGAAGTCTATTATTCCAGGTGGTGCGTCTGCACGCGTCGCTAAGCATAGGTGGGTTCAATTCCCATTTGCATATTATTACGCATAATACTAACCTCAATATAATCACATCAGACCTTCAAAGTTTCCTGACATTGAATCACGCTTATCCGCATGGGCACAAGACTGTGCTTTAACCAACTACTACTTGACAGACCACGCTATACGCGAAAAGGCTAAAACTGTCGCTCGCTCGCTCGGATACCCTGAGGAAAAGTTTAAAGCGTCGTCAGGATGGGTAGAAAAGTTTAAAGAGCGCAATAATATTAGAAAAGGTAAAGTAAATGGTGCTACAGCTTCTGGAAGTGGTACTCCTAGTGCTGTTAGCACTGTTAGTGCTGCTAGTAGCTTTGTTCAAGGACCTGAATCAGAAATGGGTAGTGCGACTCCATCAGAACATGAGGAGACTACCGATTATTTGGAAGAGGTCAACCAAGTAGAATCTCCAGCAGCACAGTCTTATACATACACCCACCACCCTCAACAACATCAAGTTCAATCTTTGTCACATTCACTCCCCGCTCAAACTAGACATGATGGTTCATATATTAGCGCACCAAACTACGCTCTTTCAGATCACCATGCTAATAATCACCTCTTGGCACTCGCTTCAGCTGCTGTTGCTGTCGATGATCTTAATCATGAAAAGTACTCAGTCGAGCAAGAGAGGATGGATAATGAGTTAGCATGGATAATGGAGTTGAAGAGAAAATTGAGTCATCAACCAACAATGGTCGACTTGATTAAATCTGACGCTATTCAAATAACACGCTTTTACGAACAAGGTAGTCTTAGTGAAGGTGGTTTTAAGCAGGCTATTGAAATGCTTTGTGCATTTACTGGCTTAGATTTCACTTATGGCGTATACGATATCAGATCATACCTGATTGATCGCATGAATACAGTTCTGAGTAGATTATAGATTAGCTTGAGGTGGTAATCAAGTTAAGACAAGGTGGATCAACAAATTCAACTCATAAAATCAATTCAAATAGAACAGTTATCAATCGACAAGTCAATAAAACTGTATAAAATGATATTTGCATTTAAATTAATCATGATAAATTATAATTGTCAATTTCTATGAGCGTAGCGTAGGGCGTATGCGAAACAAAACGCGTAAATGAGGGTGTTCAAAAGAGCTGTAAGGTAATACAATGACGAGGTGAGTGGCGTTATGTTGTGGTGGATTTCGTATACTAGATCAGCTTGATGACTTTGACCTGCTGTGATTTGGTGATAATTATGTATTATCTAAGATATGCAATTTAGAATGCAAATATAAGCACTCAAACACTCACACACTCACCAAACAAACCTAAATGAATCTAAATGTATCATTAAATAGCGAATCCATCAGCTAATCCCACGACGCTGTCTCCAGGCTTTGACTCCTTTCTGCAAAGTGTTTTCATCCGTGCCACTAACGCCAACCAGCTGAAATGTTACACCAAGCGACTCAACCTCCTTGTTCCTAGACTCATCATCAAAAAATAGCATGTCCTCATACGCAAAGCCAGATTTCTTTGCAAGCTTCTGGAAATGCTTCACCTTGGAGCCGGGGTATACCTCAGTGTAATCGAACAGAGACTTTGCGCTGATATTATCACCACCACTCCTATTCTTTAGTTTGAGATGCTTAAGTGCATCGTAAGCATAATCCGGTGCTGCTGTTCTACTCGCTGCTGCAATTTCAATTCCTTCACTCTTCAAGCGCTGTAGCATTTCTGGGACATCTCTGTAGAATCCAAAGGGCGATCCTCGTCTTGGAATTACCTCGTTGTAATTTGATGATGGTTTTATCGGTCCTGAAGCATTGTTAGGTGTTATCCGAAGGTTGTAGACTAACCCACCAGAAATGTGAGTATCTATCCATAGATCCCATAAAGTGTAATCTAAATCAAATACTATCAACTTGGGTAAGTTCGCTGGTGCTTCCATCATAGGCGTTGGGGTACAAGGAATAAGTGAACCTTGGTTATCTGTAATTTGTATATCGAACAATCCTCTTAAAGCGTTTGCAGCTTTTAATTTTATGTGATTCCTCTTCAAACAGACCAGTTGAGATTGATAAGCGAATTAGACTTTGATAAGCGAGTTAGACACCCACAGTGAGCTCAGATATGTACAACGAACGTTCTGAGCAGAAGTCAATATCAAGGAGATGACTCCTCATTAATCCTGGCAGCAAACCATCTTCCACTGGAGGAGTGTACCATGTGTCGTCATTGTTGAACTTGTAGAAGATATTTGCAATGGTCGTCTCAGTAACGTATCCATTTTTGTTGTGCATTAGAACGTCAAACGTGCTATCTCGAACTGTCGAGTATGAAACACCTGCGATTTTCTGTGAGATGAAAATGTATTTACGTAGTACGAACCATTCCTTAGCTTTGATTGCAAATAAATGCGCCTATTGTTACTCTTGTATGGCAGCACCTTGGAATATGACCTCGTGGGTTCTTTGTCTATCACGACATTCACAGGATCTAAGCAGCTTATTAGGTTATAAAAGCGACCACAGCGGTTACATACAATCAGGCATACTTTTGAGCTCTGTTGCTGTTGCTGAAACTTCCAGTGTGCTTGGATCGAGAGTTACAGAGACCTATGGGGAAACTTTAGCTGGCTAATCAATCAAAACGCAAAACCAACTCTATGAGATTGATTAAGACCATTTGCAAGACCAATTGAATGGGCCAATTCATTAGTTACGTCGCTTTCTCTCAAATCCGAGGCAGAGAATGGGCTCAACGCATCAACACCTTCACGCAAGCGATGCATATGGCTTTCCCATAAGTACACGCCATCCGCCACACGCTCACTTTCACTTGGAGTGTATTTAAGCGTTGTCAGCAATTTGAACATGACTATTTGATATTAAGTGGGGCTTGATAACGCACTCACATCACGCCAAAATGAGCTTGAGCGGAAGCGGAGCTCAGCAGGAGCAGAGCGCAGCGCAGAGTAGCCAATCTCGACAAGCACAGACACAGCCACAGAAAAGTACAAATCAATCGCCTAAACGTGCAATACCCAATAGTAGGAATGCAGTGCTGGTGAATTCGTGCCAGGTGAGATTGCAGTGGAGGGAAGGAGAAGCCCAGCCTGATGACTATTGCAGCGTGGTAATCCCATTCTTAAAGAAGTTAGAAATGTCAACTGGGAGTATGCAGATATAGTACCAGATTACGTCGCTGGATCTAGTACAGGTATTATGTTCTTGAGGTGGGCTTATTTCGACTGGTAAAAGGCGTATTGACTTCCCATACAAGTCTACGATATCATCGCTTGCATCCAGAATACATACACATGCGGATAGAGCGTCTGGGCGCGATGTATCAGCTTCGTATACTACTCCTCATGTGCGATGTCGTGAGTGTCTATGATTTCGTATAAGGATGTACTCAAAATCAATCCAGGCAGACTCTGAAGGCTCAATAAAAGAAGTAACAAAGGTTAGTTGCGATGGAGTGCTTTATGGAATTCACTTAAATCAGTGTTCTTAACAGACATGCCTAATTAACAACATGACTGTGGTTATAGCTTGGTCGTAAGTCCTGTTTCGTGCAGTGTCTGCTGAACATACACAACTAACACTCACATAAGTCCACAACAAGCAGGTCATTATCTCAGTCTCTACCTCCAGCTCGACAATAAACCTCCAGACAGTCTAAAGGAGAAGACGCCGACAGATTACCAGAGTATCGTCAATAACGCCCTCACGACGATTAAAGGTGTTAACAAGACAGACGTCTATCAGCTATTAACGAGATTTGGTGTAAGTGTTGCATCAAACTCACTACCATACTCACATTCCCAACAGAGCTTCAAAAATATTGTAAAAGCTTCTCCCGATGAGCTGACGAAATGTCCTGGTTTCGGCGACGTCAAAGTGCGTCGTATGCAAGAAGCATTCAACTATTCATTGAAAGTTGGAGTAAAAGGGCAACAACTGTCTGGTAAGAATGCTGATACAGGTGTTGAGAATAAGAACAAGAACCAGTCGCAAAGTATTCAGCAGACCGGTGCGGATGCGGGCTCGGGTGTTTCAGAAAATCAAGCATTACAGCAACGAGATGGGGAGGAGATTGATTTACTCGACTCTGATGAAGATGCGTTGGACCAAGTTGCTGCTAATTTTGATCATTCAAAGCAAGATAATGTGAGTGATGAGCAGAAGAAGCAACAGAAACAACAGCAAGAGAAGAAGGAGCAAGCAGTGTCGCAGCATCATATTCATCAGCTTCATCAACCAAATGAACCCTCAGAACCATCCCAACCAGAAGAAGAAATAGATCTTCTAGATTCTGACGAAGATGCATTGAATGAAGTAGCAGCTAATTTCAACTATTAGATAACTTATTTATGTACATATGATGGCCCTAAAATTGGACTGCCTTTCTCGCCATCTCGAGCGCACCTTCGAATGTGTCATTACCACCAATGAATCCACTTGCATGACAAAAGATAGTACCAGGAACTCCGCTAACCTCCGCCAATTTTTCATCTCTCAGACCTCTCCAAGGTTCTGGGAGCGGTTTGCGAAGAGCAAATGTAGTGCTGTTTGGTGGAATTCCACGTACCCTCCAACCTTTGCTGCCATCAGGTAAGAGAGCGTAGAGTGGCTCTTCACCTTGCTTTATTTGGAATTGATCGAGATGTTCGAGTTCAAAATAGTGGTCTATCCATGGACAAAATGTCTCGAAAAGGATTATCTTGCCAGAATCATCAACTTGGTTACGCTTGCTCAAAGCATCCACGACAATATCACGTGCAGGTAACCACACCTTTGCGTACTGGTCAACGCTTTCAAGGAACTCTTTTCCTGTCAATTTGGAAGCCTCTTCGAATCTAACCATCTGAGACTGCTCGGTAAATTCTTCATTCCAATTGCTGTTGAGCTTGCCAACGCGACTGCTTAGATCAGTCCTGTTGCGGTATGCAGCCTCAGGAAGGTTTTCTACAGTAGGATAGAGACTGACGCCATTATCAATAGCATCCAAAGCTTCTATGAATTCTCTGTAAACCTTCAGCCAGATCTGCAGTGTACGCTCCTCGTCCTCATTCCAACCCAGATGACCACTGATAATCTTCTTACCGTAGTGCTTATAGATCAAACCAGCCGAGCTGAGCTTTGTGTTGTGGTTATGACCAAACACCTCATTGAAACCTCTGTAATGATGATCGTAGCGTTTCTTATCATGGTCGTAAACGTCACCGACATCAACAACGATATCCATTTGGTTTAAAATGTTGATATCTCTCGTTCTCGTAACAGCTGCGTTTGTGGTCAATTGGTATAAAAGCTTGCGACAGAACCTACGAGATGCTTTGTACTCTGGTAACAATCTCAATAAGAACACAGCCAATGCCTCGTCTGCGTGAAAAACGCCGTTGTGTGTACCAATCGTCTACGCAGCGACGTCAGCTATGATCCATAAAAACAGCCTAAGCGTACCTTGCTAGACTGTCCATCTAGCTTTACCTTTTTGGATGCCTCAGCCATTGTGAAATATCTGAGTAGATGATTGATCAACTTCAACATGCAAAATCACTTAAATTGAAGGCTGGGGAGCATTTATAAAACAAATTAAATAATCATTACAATTGTTCAAACATATGACAGAGTGAAAAGCTATTGATCCGTTTCTAAGATATTGTACAGTCAGTGTTCTTTGTGCTAGCATCTGTATTTATCAATGAAGCTGGCAAGAGGTGGCTATATACCTTGTTGAGACGCTTCTTAATCGACCAGTGTATCGATGATGTTGGCTTTGGCGTCGTTGCAGTTGTTGTTCCTGTCGCTGTTGTGGCCATAGGCGCAAATATATGCTTCAAAAGCACAGGAAGTAATCCTAACACTGATAAAAATGCAAACTTGATGATCATTTCTTTGCTAAACATTCTGTGACTGAGACTTTCACCTTCGTCGACGTACGCTAGACTGACTAAGACATCACCAACTGCACACGCTACGCCGTTCATAGGGATACTACCAAGGAACCTAGTCATATTATTAGTTTAATTCCCGCTTGACAATATATCCACTCACAAGCTAACGACAAATGGCACATAGGATACGCCTACCACGCCACCTGCCAAATTGAGAACAGCGTATGGGATCACCGGAATTAATCTTGCAATCAGTAACCTCTCAAAAAGTCTGAATGGGTCTTTGTTGATTGAGCGAAGGTTATTGATAGCGTTTGGGAAATGGTAGTGGATGTGTGGTGCGACTGGGAGCGCTGTGAACGAACTCAAGAAGCCGCCAAAGGCGGTGAGCAAACAAGCGTAGGCGGTAGCAATCCAAGTTGGTAGGAGTGCCCCAAGAATAACATTGACGATTGCAGATCCAGGGATTGACCATGTTTGTTTCCAAACATACATCAAGCCAATTACGCCGAGGACGTGGAGCGAGTTGAGTGACGATAGCGTCATGTACGCTCTCAAATCAAAAGCCAACTTTCTTACGTCGGTGAGCTTCTGAGGCACGTGTAGCTGCTTAACTGAGCTCAGTGCCATAAACATAAAAGCAGTGCTAAGGACGAAGATAGCAGCCAACTTGGCCAGAGCAGGCAAACTATCCTTTAATTTTGGTCTGATTGGATAAGGGTCTGGTATCTGTGGAGAAGATGGTGAGTTCAATGGCGAGTGGATTGGAGACAGAGGTATATTCTCAATGTTGATTGAAGGTCTAACCTTGGAAGTTTTCACGCTGATAATCGGTGCTTCTAGCGGTGGTGATAGTTCGAGTGAATGGCTTCTATTTCTGGCACTAAATTTTGTTTGGTTGAGCTTACTCTGAGTGGAGTTGGCCCTTGGTCGACCACTCTGACTGCCCTCCGCGGAGGACTCATTGTCTGCGGCAGCTAAGAGTGGCTGCTGCTGCAAGCTAAACTGCACATCAGCATCTGGAGTACTGCTTGTAGGAATTTGGGTGATGGAACGGCCTCTCGAGCGCGTTGAAGATAGCTTGGGCCTCTGAGGGGCGTAATTTGAGTGTATAGTCGTTGTTTGCTCGTTTTGTATATCTGGTAGGTTTATATACATCTATGATGCATTTAAATATTTTTCCCTTGGTTGTATTTGAATAAGCCGTGATACCGTATATTTCCCGCTGGTCGGGCTGAGCTTGGGTGATATTTGAAGATTCTTGGTCTGCAAATCAGGTGGGTTTTGGTATGAATATGCACACAACCTACCGCCTACATGCAGCTTCTGTAAAATTCTCCTGAGCCACACTCGTGTCAGATTCGGTGGGCGGAAAAGTTGCTAGATTATGTAACCGAGCGAGGTACTGTACTGCCCGTGTTCGGACCCCAATATTCTTATAGCTCCCGCAGCATCTATTTACGCTTGAAGCCTCTTCTGTGGCGCGTGTGATGCCTTTCGTTTTATTCCGGCGTTTTTCGGGTGCTGTGTGGTGTGTCTGGGTGGTGTGGCGTGTGAGGGAAATTGTGCGAGAAATGCTGTGATATGAGTAATTAATAGCGTATGTGTGCTGTTATACTTAAATTCACACCACGCTTCTTACTCCAAGCGTCCTAAGCGTCTTAAGCGTCGAGCCCTGAGTTGAGATATACAGAATTCCCAGCGAGCGCGATACGGTTATTATACAGTAGCCAATCATCTTCAAGATTCAAAAGCCCCGCTTATGACGCTTCCTTGTCCTCGACAGTCATCAAATGATAGCGTCATTGACAGTAACCGCATTGTTATTGTGCAGCGTGGAGGGTGTGTACGCAGATGCCCGTCAATCAATTCTTACAGGCTTCAGCGCACTTCCACGCCTCCCACCTCGCTCCCGTCATTGCCTTCTTCTCTGCGAGCCAGAATGAAAGCACACGTCTCTCGCATCCGCAAATACAGCCGCGGAGGGATCTGATAGCAATATTAGTAGCCTCATATCTCGCCTACTCTGGTTTGAAGAAGCGCTCTCTCTCTCTCTCTGGTGCAATTTCAGCATTCATCGTAGGATACGCGTCTTTGTCGAGCACCATTTGCTCATTCGGAGTAATGCTCATCGTGTTCTACCTCTCCGGATCCAAAGCTACAAAGGTGCGTCTGTGCATTTTCCTTGAAAGCAGCACCCAACTCAACTCAAACAAGGTTAAACACTACGTCAAGGCTCAGCTCGAGGATGGCCATGACAGTGAAAAGCCAGGTGGAGTGAGAAACTGGCTCCAGGTGCTGGCAAACTCCTACACTGGCGCTATCTGCGCTATCATCTACAGAGTGCAACACGTCATCATCACCCCTGCTGATATCACAGATACTTCTGAATGTATACTGCACAGCTCAGTCTACATATCTTCTCAAACGCTGCTGTTGATGGCTCTTGGACATTACGCGTGCTGTAGTGCTGATACGCTCGCTTCTGAGGTGCGTATCGTGGTTTGCATTGTCAGTCGTCTAACACACTCTCAGCTCGGCATACTTTCAGGCAACTTCCCACGACTAGTCACCAATCCGAGCAAGACAGTACCTCCAGGCACGAACGGCGGTGTTAGCTGTGAGTGTGCATTGCTACAATGTGATAATAACTCATTCGATTCAGCATTCGGAGTTGTAGTTTCAGGTGCTGGTGGACTGCTAATTGGTCTCACAGCTGTTATATCTCTGGCCATCGAAGACTCATCGTGCTTTGGTCAAAATTTCTCTTTCGGTCAGGCACTCATATCCTTCACTTCTGCCAAACTGCTCCTGCTTTCTGTCTTTTCTGGCCTCTTTGGAAGCCTGCTTGATTCTCTGATAGGTGCTACCCTCCAACGCACCCTGCTGCATAAAGAGAGAGGCAAAATTTTGACTGATGGCTCTGATCCTGCATTCGCGAGGATGTACGATGAGGCGCGGAGAAGCAAGTCAAAGGAAACGGCTGAAGTTAAGCTGATCTCTGGCTTCAATCTCTTCTCTAATACCCAAGTCAACTTTTTCAGTAGTCTGTTTACTGCTTTGTTGACAGCAGTGATTGGAAACCTTCTGCTATAATTGATTACTGGAAGTCCATCTTAGCGGTTTCTGTGTATACATGATTAGAGTTTCAATATTTTCTATACCTAAAGAAGGCGGAGTGGCATAAATGAGTTGTCATTATTACAATGTGAATTTCTATGAGTGGATTTTAAGCTGATGCGATAAGCTCTTGTTGGGATACACCATAGTGTTTACCATGCTTGTCCAAGGCAAGTTTCATGAAACCTGCAACACCAGCCTTGTCAGGTCTGATAGGGTTGCCTTTCTCGTCAACGCCAAAGTCCTTAGCGTAGTCGGCGAAAATGGCCTCAAAAGCTTTAGCGCTTTCTTCATTTGATGCGTCCCATGGCTTGTCGTTGTAACCAACCGCAGTGAGCTGAGTGCCTGCAAGGGGAAGTGAGAAGAGAGGGTTGACGAGCGTCTTCTTTGCACTTGAAACCTTGCCTGAAAGGATATCCTTGCAGAGGTGTGGCTCTCCACAGAGTGGTCTAGCCAAACCAACCATCTGAGTAGCGCCAGATTCAACAGCTTGAGACATAGCCTTTGCAGTGCGGAAACCACCAGTGACACCTACCACTGCATTCTTGATAACCTTGCGAACGTTCTCGGAGTACTCGATGAAGTAAGCCTCGCGAGGGTTTGGTGCTGAGTTAGAGAAAGCCGAACGTTCATATGAACCACCCGACAACTCGATGAGATCGATGCCCTTCTCATCTAGCCATTGACAGACCTTCTGTGACTCTTCAGGTGTCAGACCACTGTCTGAGTTGAAGTCTTGCGAGTTGAGCTTGATAGAAAGGATGAATGAAGGATCCTTGACTTGCTCTCTGATCGCGTCGATAATCTCGAATATGATACGTGCGCGGTTCTCCAAAGATCCACCATAGTCGTCTGTACGACGGTTCGTGTGCTTGCCGAGGAAAGCAGACAACAAGTAGCCGTGAGCACCGTGGAGCTGAACGCCGTGGTATCCTACATCCTTGCAGAGCTTGGCGGTGTAAGCGAATTGCTTGACGATGTTCTTGATATCCTCAATAGTAGCTGCTCTAGGTTGGCCAAAAGTTACACCTGGCATGTTGACACCTTCGACACGAACAGCTGAAGGCGCAATAGGATGAGGGTTTACCTGCTCATAACATTGTCTGCCTGAGTGGGTGATTTGGCAGATAGTCACTGTAGAGCATGTTAGAAGGATTTCCATAGTTTAACAACATCGCACCTGATCCACCGGCACTGGAAGCAGCGACAAGTTCTCTGAACTTTCGAAGACGCGCTGGCTCGTCATAGCCAATACCAAGGACAGGGTTTGCTGGTGCCTCAAGGTGATCACCGGCTACTGGTGTGTTGCCTGCGATGATCAACCCGATTTCGCCCTGACCCCACTCCTTGTAGAGGTCGATGAGGGCTTGGGTTGGAATACCCCTGAGTTTAGGATCTGGATTCTGGTTGTACGTAGACAGTCTTTCTGTCATTGGAGACTTTATGAAACGGTTTGGAATCACCACGCCATTAGGCAGAGTGATCTTCTGGGCAAGTGATTTGCTAACGTCGACGTGTTCGTTGCTAATTCTGTCGGACATATTCTGTAGTCTGAATTGGTTGGTTAGTTGAGTTGAATGAAGAGACAGCTGCTAAGCCAAAGATGTAACATTCGTCTTCGTCTACACAGCAGCTTTGAAGATGTAGACTCACTCAGTTGATGTGTGTTGGAGAGAGAAAAGGTTGCTGAGGAGAATATTTCGGTAAAAGCCTCGGGTTTGTAAGCAAGCAGATCAGTAAGCAGGCAGGCAAGATTTCGGCTCGAACTTTCGAGAGAGATACTGCGGGGACATGAGGGAATCGCCTGTATCCGTATCTGCCGCTAATCGCCGTGAATGAAATAACTCAAGTAATTTTGGTGGCGATTCGGCGCCGGTTCCAAGTACATGGCCAGATGAGAGATCCTTTGGTGGTTGTGTTGTGCGCGGCAGCAATACTTTTGTCTTAATGAGATTTCCAAGTTTCTAGCCCGCTTTCACCTCGTACTGCTTCTGTGAGATGTCAAGGTACGGCGTATTTGTCGAGCGATGTGAAATGAATGAATACAGATGTTTATTAGATATACGCCACTCTTTGTACCATCTACGCCGTAAAATTTCCGCCTTTGTGCTCGTATCCGCCCATCCCGCGCTATCTCTTCCACATTCACCATCGCAGCAACCAAAACAACCGAGAGATGAGCGACGACAGCGATAACTACATGGACGCAGCATCATTCGAAGGCTCTGATATCGTCGAAGGTGAGATTTCACCGCTTTGACCCACGTTCCATCCCCACTCAAACATCCCAGACTATCAATCCAGCAACCCCTCAGAGGCTTTCTCAGACGACGACGTTGAGATCGAGGACAACGAAGCTTTCATCGTTAACGAGCCAGTAAAGCCGAAGAAATCCAAATTCGATGTTGATTACAAGGTATACGACATCAATGACATTATCTCAAATCAGCAGTCAGAAACTGAGCAAGTCTGTAGCATCTTTGGCTTACAGGTAAGCTCCTTTATGGCTTATTATTTACAGCTAATCGCCTTAACAGCGACAGGATGCCACTATCCTCTTGCGACACTTTGGTTGGAATAGGGAGAAACTCATTGAACGCTACAGCGAGGACCCAGAACGCATTCTCAAGCAAGTTGGTCTTGCTCCGGGTACTTCGGCCTCTGCCCAGTCCGACTCTCGTGCCAATAGCCCAGTGCGTTTGAAGAGAGTCAAGGGTTTCACTTGCGAAATCTGCTTTACTGGTTCCGAAGATACCTCGACTCAGGTGCGTTGTCTGTTCACTTGTTGTGTCTTCTAATTCGCTACCAGACACTCGCTCTCGCATGCGGTCACAGATTCTGCTCTGACTGCTGGAAGATGCATTGTGAAGAGAAGATTAGCGGTCAGGGTGAAAGCCGCAAAATAGAATGTATGCAGGGTGACTGTCAGGTGCGCACTCATATTGTTCCTTAACCGACACGGCTCACAATATCCAGACTGTCATGAGCGAGCAGGTAATCAGCCAAGTTGTCCCAGAATATATCTTCCAAAGATATCAGACCCTCGCAAATAAAACATACGTTGAGGATAACAGGAGGGGTTTGCGTTTCTGTCCGGGACCTGATTGCGGAAATGTCATCGAGTGTCAAGTCAGAGGCTCTGATCTTGAATCGCTTATTCCGATAGTAGTATGCAAATGCGGCCAGGCGAGCTGCTTTGGCTGTAGCTTCAGCGGTGATCATAGACCAGCTTTATGTGGCGTCACCAAGTTGTGGGTGAAAAAGTGTGAAGATGACAGTGAAACTGCCAATTGGATCAGCGCCAACACAAAGGAGTGCCCAAGGGTGGGTTGTTGTTGATATCCCATTCGTTTACTAATAGAGTACCCCATAGTGTCACTCCACGATTGAAAAGAACGGTGGCTGTAATCATATGACTTGTCGCAAGTGTCGTCATGAATGGTGCTGGATATGCATGGGTGACTGGAGCGCGCATGGCACCAGCTACTATAACTGCAACCGATTTGAGGATAAGTCTGGCAAAGATGCACGTGACGGTCAGCAGAAGAGCAGAGTGTCTTTGGAGAGATATCTTCATGTGAGTTTATTTTTATTGACGTCATAAATAACTAATCAATTTAAACAGTACTACAATCGTTTTTCCAACCACGAGCAATCAGCCCGTTTAGACCAAGAGCTTTACGCAAAGACCGAGCGCAAGATGGATGAAATGCAAAGATCAACATCATTGACCTGGATTGAAGTACAATTTGTTAAAAAGGCAGTTGAGACAGTGACCAAGTGTCGCATGACTCTCAAGTGGACATACGCAATGGCTTACTACTTGGACCGTAACTCGATGACGGAACTGTTCGAGGACAATCAAGCAGATCTCGAGAAGGCTGTAGAGAACCTCTCAGAACTACTAGAAAAGCCACTGGACGTCGAGACAATACCTGAATTACGCTCGCAGATGCAAAATGCTACTAATTACGTCAAGTCAAGACAAAACATTTTGCTGGAAGACACTCTACAGGGTCACATGGAAGACAGGTGGTCATATCACATCACAATTCCCTCGCTCGCATAATAAGCATATGAACTCGGCAACGACAATGGCATTCACGCATTTCTTAGAACCAATCATGATCAGCATTCTTAAAAATCTTGTTATAATGAAAGTAGCATAAATCCAGCAGCATTTTCTTGAGATTCTGCTCATTCAAAATTGTATAAATGTTAATATTACTTTATATCTTCATTGCATTCCAGATCTTCAAGATCTTCCAGACATTCCAGACATTCCAGACATTCCAGACATTCCAGACAATCCGGTAGGCATGTCGCGTTTGTGTAGGCGGAGGAAGGGGAAGAAATGGAATGATATTGAGGAATATAAAAGGGAGACTGAATTACTCTCTTTCTTCATTAGCAAGCGCATCAACTTACTACAACACTCACCAGGAATCAGGATTTTTCACATCAAAAATGTTACTGAACAGGATCGCAGCACTCTCACTTATTTCAGCAGCAGTATCAGCAGCTGCCATCAACTCCAGACAGCTTGGAGACATGAATGGTTCTATCAGCAGCGCGATTAATGCATTCAACGGCGGTAATCAACCGAAACAGCAAGACACAACGCAACAATTAAAAGACACCAATAGCAACTTTGACAAGTCAGACATGGTAACTGCAAGCAGCAGCGGCGATGAAAAAGCAACACCAGACGATCCAAACAACATCGATTGGAAGAACATACATCAAATCGCACACGCACAATTTACAGACAATATCAAGGGTAATGTGAAGATTAAAGGTAACTGGAAAGAGCCCACAGTCGTTGAGATTGATATAAATGAGGGTTTGGAAGAGCACAAGAGATACAATTATTCCGTCAACGTGCAGCGGATAGATGATGGCGATTGCAACAGTGCAGGAGATATCCGTGGGTAGAAATGCTTAGATACCACCGAATCTAACGCCTCTCTAGTCAACCCAGTTGGTATTCCAGAGAACGTAATCTGCGACGAGAAGAAACCAGAGTACTGCAAAGAAGGTGACCTGTCAGGCAAACATGGCCAGCTCAAAATGCACAGCCATGGCTCATGCAAAGAGGAATTTAGAGATGAATACCTCAGGTTCTTCCCTCAACCGTTCTCTCTTCTCGGCCGCTCTGTGGTGATCACGGATGAATCTAACACACGGATTGCATGTGCAAACATCATCTCAATGATTGACGGCACACAGAAGGAGAAAGGTAGCTTTGAAGGCACTGGAAAAACTTCAACCTACCAGGATGACTACAGAGAACCAACGAAGACAGGAGAGGGCAAAGCACAAGTCACACCATTTCAGGACGGCAAAACCGTTGACTCCAATGCTGTACCGACCAAGTCTAATCCAGCTATCAAGGAGTCACCATCTGTTGATCCAAGGTGGGTTTGTTTAGTGTTTTCAGTAGTACTTCTATTGACCTTCTAACAGCGTCGCTGTACTTGAAGAGAATAACTCTTCTGGCGCTCTTTCCTCGTCAAATTTACCATATAGATTCTTTGGTTTGACCATTGTTTCGGCCATGTTTGGTGCCATCATTCTTTGATTGGGGGAGGGGGGGGACTCGTTTGAGCGACGGTGTTTGCTTGGCTTGTGCCCTCACTCTTTCACACATATTCATTTCATTGCTGTATAATATCTACATTTAATTCTAATACATAGGACATTAAAAAGAAATATTTTGCTAATAGTCGAACTAATATTTTTGAGCAAATTATGCATCATGAAGCAATCTTTGTTTCTGAATAAAGCTGTTTTTCTTTTTTTTTCCTTTTTGTATCTTCAACGCTCCTCCGCGCTCTCGAACTCCGGACATTGTGGAGTCATACAGACAGCAAACAACACGAACAGTTTAATTTCGAGCTCTCTGAAATCGAGCGGTCTCATCAGCTGCACCATCAACATAATTGACAGGAATTATGATCTTTTAAGATTGTAAAAGGAAAAAAAGGGTTCGACAGGGATTTGAACCCTGGACCTCTCGCAAATTGGTGTCCCAAAGCGAGAATCATACCCCTAGACCATCGAACCGATATCGAAACTTTTTTATAAATAATTTATATCTTTTAAACAAATTTTCGCAGAAAATCACAACAACTAAGGACTCGTATGATAAGCCCTTTATGATTTGTTTAATCCGCAATTGACTACTTACCAAAGATACTCCGGTGGTTCAGGGTAATTGAGAACCTTCAACAAATTACAAACTACGACGCTAGTCAAGAAACGCTACCAGTAAATTCAGCACCCCATTTGAATCCTCATGCTTTAAAAAGTATTGATGGACGCAGATTAAACATGTATCGTCTTAAAAATATATTCATATTTCATCATCATCATCAATAGGACTCCTATGGCTCTCATTCGAGCTAAGTATCACTATGGAATTTTTAAATTTACATGTTGCCAATTTTTTACTTTGATAATATCAACTCAACACTTAACTCTAAAAAATTTAGAAAATACGAGATAATTAGTGTCAGTAGATTTTCGAAGGTTGGATTTATCGACAAAATGTTTTTGTACATATGATTATGTTATTGTTGATATGTTTCGCTTTCATAGTAAGTGTTCGGCAATAACAAAAAATAGAATGCTAAGCAAGGACTTTTTTGTCAATTTATTTCAAATTATTTATAAATGCACATATCTCTTTGAATGTTTACTTTCAACTCTACGACCAGGGATTGGAAAACTTTTTTTTTCTTGGTAAATTCCTCTACACTTCAATACTATCTGCCATAACGTTAAGTGTAGTTTCGCTGCTCTGAGTGAGAGACCTAATACAAACGATGCCAGACTGATAAGAAGCAGCAGCGGTAATAGCGATCGATTTAAAATAATTTTTTAGCTTCTAAAATTGTTAGTATAACTATTAACGTTCCTAATGTCAATATTTTTGCAGTGAATTCATTCGATGTATATCAGACCTAGCCGCTTGAGCACCAAAAGAAATTTAAGGGAAATGCAGCTCTGTAGGGCAACGCAATTTTTCTACAATGTCTTCAGATGTCAACAAACAATTTTTACTTGAGGGTGATCTTGAAGGCTATGTGCGACAAAGACTTAGATTTTTGGGGAATGACGCATATATAGGATTAAAATTAAAAATGACTTACTGTGAAAATGAATCGTACTGAATTTGAGATATTTTACAAAAACCAAAACCAAAAGTAAAAATGAAAAATAACGAACGGACTGAGAAGAAAGCAGCCAAAGCTCGTGCTGCTTGCTATCCCAAACAGAAAAAGATCAAGTAGCACTGGGTAGTAAAGGTCTTGGTATGCTGTCATATAAAGTACAGGACTTACATTTAAAAGAAATGGTCGTGAAAACCCGACCTTTTACTGAGGAAAAATATCCAAGAGACTCAATAATATGAGCAAACCTTTTGAGACGATAAGAAAAGTAACACAAACAACTTTACAATAAAGAACAAATTTAAGATTGGAAGTACAACATTAGGACTGATGAAAGAAAAGAATTGCTTAAGCATTCATACTTTGAGAAAAGCTGCTTGAAAAATAAGTCAGGACGTGATAGTTATACAACTACCTCGTCAAAGTTCAGAAAAGCAAAGAGAAAAGCAAATAAATCACCCTCCCAAAAAAAAGCAATAAATCCGAAAAGTTCTACTAGACTTAAGTGAGTGATGGAAATTTTTTGTATCCCTTAATCTGAGAAACCTTCGCAGGTTTCATTTGAAAAATGCCTGAGCCCAAAAGCCAAATCCAAAAATTTATTCGGTTACCGGGAATCGAACCCGGGTCTCCAGAATGAGAATCTGGGAGGATAGCCCCTACCACATAACCGATATTTAGTCAATGCTGATATCCATTGTACTAATTGATTGTTGACATGTTCTACAAACGTAATAATAAAACCGCTTAAAATAATTATCACCTTAAAATTATTCATTGGCTATAGGCAAAAATCAGCATTATAACATTTTAAAAGCATTTTTTTACATATCTAAAACGTCTGAACTAATTACAGCTCTTTTGCTTCCAAAGATAACGCTGTTCAGTAAGACTGTATATGCTGAAATTTTAAGCCCCTTTAAAGCCATTCAACAGCACAAGCGTTCCTCTGTCCGGAGAATATGATATATTCAGACGTTCAGTCTAAGTTTTGTACAGCAAAAAAAATCTAATCACTGGATCCAAAAAGAGTTAGTTGAGCTAGTCAAAGGCCAAAGGAGGTACATGAATAGAAAGATTCCGATCAAGTATATGGATGAGATAATTGTCTTGCTTAATTTGCTATCGAGGTGCGTAATTTCGTTGATCATTGGCAATCCAAGGAAATTGCAGAGAGAATGAGATATGATGCAAGGGTAAATAGAACCAGTTCTGAGATAAACAAATGCAGCAAATGAGCCGAAAAGAGAGGTATAGGCGAATTGGAAGGATGTGGTTAAGATGGATTTTGAGAGAGATTTGTGTTGTAGATAAGAAACAACACCGTGATGTACGTGAGAGAGACCAAAGAAGAATGGAGAAAAGAGAACGATGGAGATGTTTGAATGTGGGTGGGTATACAACCTGAGCAAAGACACTATACACAATCGATAGCAGACTTCCTCTGTGATGGGAGCAATGATGAAATTTCTGAGGAAGAAAATGTCAAGAGATTCAGAGAGAAGAGAGTGAGTTAAAATTACTTGAGAAATGTATCCCAAGTAAAGCAGTGGAGTAAGTGCGATGGATTTTACTTGTAAATGAGTGAGACCGAGTAGATTGAGCGTGTCTGTAAAGCTATAGCCGCTTCTCAAGTACAAAGCCACAACCAAAGTTAAATCGATCACCGTTGACGCCATAACATTTTGTAGACGAGATTTAATAACGTTGGTTGAATTTCTATCCCCTCTTGAATTCCCTGTAAAGTAAACCGAAGATAAATAAATAATTGATGTTAATAAACACCACAGCAATCCGATTAAGCACATCTTCTCCATAACGGTGATGGACGTGGACTTAAATCCGTTGAGATGCCACTATATCAAGAAATATCTCATTGGCAGGGAATTGGAGAATGAGATGGATCAGCTATCTAAGCCCGATGGACTCTCTTTGCTTGGTAATCCATTCTCGCAGCCAGTGAATCCATCCCCGACTTCAATACCTCTGCTCAAATACATCTTCAATAGATTTATCATCACTTTCCCTCTTCTCACTTCCTCGCCGCCCTCTTTCTGGTCTGATAAGCTCCAGGTGTTCGTAAACGATTTCTTATCGCGAAACTTGTCATCATCAATTGACCAGGATGAGCTCACAAAGAGAAAAGCCCTAATTATCAAGCTACAGAAGCACATGACCATTCTCCTATCGAGCGGTTTCAAGATGGTGCAGGATGAAGACGTCATCAGGGTAAATGTTAACGATCTGAAGCAGTATACGCGCAAGCACTCCACTAACACACACAAATTGCATATAAACATCGTCACTATCAGAGCACATCAAAAGAAATCCCTATTACATCACAAACACGACGACGAATTTATAATACATTCAAAGCTGACGAATCAGGCTCGATCTGAGGATATATATGTTGCGAGATCCTACAACGATTTCATGGCTCTGTCTAATCAACTCAGATTGGAGTTCACCGACGATGATATCCCTTCTCCACCCCAGAAAGACAAATCCTCAAACTCTACACTGTTCAGAGAAAAGAATAGATTGACTTTAAGAGCCTATTTGAAGGATTTACTCAATTTGTCATCTGCAATTGCCAACTCCACCACTCTTCAATCTTTCCTCCTCTCCAACCCCACAGCGCTGTCTGATGAGGAAATTAAAGATATTCACAAGAGACTGGCACATGATGCTATGAAAGTGGAAAGCAAAAATTCATTCAAGAGGGAAATGGATGAGCGTGCAGCTGAGGTTATGGAGAGTGTCAAGCAGTTTAAATCGGATATATCATCCAAGAATGGCTTCAAGAGAATGTTTAGTCTGATTAAGGATAATCAAACCATTGAAACCCTTCCATCACAATACTCAAAGGTGGTCGAATGGGCTAAAATATCATTCGCGTCTACACTTTACTCGACATTTATCAGTAGTGATACATCTTCTGAGACCTTCAGCGGATTGAAAAGTATTCACAGTCTCATGCCGTATTTTGTGTTGAGGGGTATACTCAAGATTAGCAACCCGATGGCAATGGTTAGGGGTGTAATTGATTTGTTTCTTGCGCAGCCATTCGGACAAAAGAGTGTATTACAGAGGTTTGTTTGGTATTTTTTTGGGTTTTAATAGCTCACACATCTATAGGATGTTCTCTGCTTCTATCTACGAAGAAATTAAGCAGTTGGAGGATGATGTCGATCTTGTTAAGGAGAGGATACAGAACCAAGAAATAATAAGCAAGATTGCGCACTTTGTTGCATCTCCATTTGAGGTGCATAATTATTGCAAGGAGGAAGCCGATAAGCTCGAGACGCATGTTTTAAACGTGGTGTTGAAAGGTGATGAGATATCGAGCGCCAGTCTGGGAATGGTGCAGCGTAGTTACAGTTCTTTTATAGACAAAGACTCAGACGAAGATGAAGACATGTCATCACTCTTCTTCCAACTAGATCATCTCCTCAAATTGCAATTGAAGCTTAAAGAGCGTCATCAAATGATTGAGATGATTTTTGAAGGAGTTACAGCGGAGTTATTAAAAGATATGGTAACGATATTTTATACACCACTCGCGCAAGTTTATAAAGCAGCTAATATTTCAGATGCGCTTTATGATTTACAAGCCTTTATAACAGACCTGATTGATGTGGTTGAGAGAGTAGAGGAAGAGCAACAGCAGCACTCGAATCCAATAAATGCGGT
Source organism: Wallemia ichthyophaga EXF-994 (assembly GCF_000400465.1). NCBI lineage: Eukaryota > Fungi > Basidiomycota > Wallemiomycetes > Wallemiales > Wallemiaceae > Wallemia > Wallemia ichthyophaga. The sequence goes on along the minus strand of NW_008806301.1, from coordinate 42,517 downwards.
GCATATATTTGTGGATCTAGTTACACGCCATCAGAATCAATTCTATTCATTCGTTCACAATGTTCACTCTAAAGGGGATGCACTGTTCGATAGCTTCGGAGAGTGGATTGAGGGATGTTACGATTTCCTACGCGATGGGGTTGATGCTGATAAGAAGATGGATCTGGAATTTATACTTCCAATTGGAGAAACGGAGCGGCGGTGGATAATGGAAGAAGCTGACAAGACAATTGAATACAATTATCAGAAGAAGCTCCAATATGAGGAGCGCATGATGAGAAGGGTGAGGGAGGGACAAGAAGAGGAAGAGGGTGATGAGAAAGGTGAAACAGATGAAACAGAGGCAGGACAGTGGGTTGCTGGGTTAGTTGGAAGTCTAGGGGTAGATGAGGTGTTGACCACTGAAGTGAGTGGTGATGCTAGTGAGAGTGAGGACGGTGAGCTAGGTGAGACTCGGGATCAATTGCAAAATACCCCCTTGATACCGCCAAATACACCAAATATGGAGAATCTGCTGCCACTATTTAAGCTGTTGATTGAGAATGTATTTTAATAATTTCATTTTTATTTTCACTCAGCAAATGAGGATCGGCGAGATGATCACGCCTCAGGAGGTTAGGGACAATCATTATATGACCGAACAAGCAAATTTCAGCTGTCCAACTTGCCAGTAAGTGGGAGTATTGAGATATCACAACAATTAACTCGCTCACAGGGCCAAATTTACGCGGAAGCAGCATGTGTACAGTGAGTGGGAGTGGTGGAGAGAGAAGACACCGCTAATTTAAGGATACAGGACATATGAGAACACGTGAGTGAATAGCACTGCATTTAGGCGCGACTTACAAGTTAGTAGACACGGGTGAAAAGCCGTACGAGTGCGAGATATGCAATGAATCTGTGAGTTGACTTGTTATGTGAAATACACTGGCTGATTAAATCCCTTTCTTCTATAGTTTTCTAGGAGGTATTTGCGTCTACCACCGACCAGCCAATCATCTTACACTCCCCAGCGATCTTCTCAGCCGCCACCAATCCAAGTGCCACGCAGGCCATCCACTCATCCCCAAGAAAGGACAGCGTTTGAATCGTAAGCTGCAGGTGAATGTGCTCGCGCAGACACAGCAATCGAAACAGGAGAAGGAGAGCGAGAAGGAGCATCTATATAGGGAAGAGGAATTACAGCAAAAATCACAGCAGTCTCAGCCAACTCTAGACCTCGGCTCTGTCGCATACAACCCAGAATCTATAGGATTCTCCAACGTTGCCAGCCAGACTGAAGCTGTTTGGTCCAATTTCTTCAATAACCAGTCTTCAGTTGATGTTGACAGCTTTAAGCATGTCTACGAATCTCAGCTCGGTAATGATGGTGCTGATAGAAGTGGTTATATCAATACAGCAGGCTTACCACATACACCACTCGAGTTTAAGCTGCCCATGTCGCCTAATTCAGCTAATTCAGCTAATCCAGTTAGTCGAGGGGACAGAAGACAGCCAGATACCTCCAAATTACCTTTTGATGGCGTGGACATGCAGCAGTTGCTTAACAGTTTGGGTGTGGACGATGGTAGGGAAATAGACGGTGGAGATGGTAGACAAGACAGAGACAGCATCTCGACGCACAATACCTCTTCCAAGAATGACCTATCGATGCACGATCTCTGGTCGCAGTATCTGTCTGTGCCCATGTCAGCCAATGCGACGGAAGAGCGGGAGCAGGAGCAGACGCAGCCACAACCTCAACCACCGCCACAACAAGAGCAATCGAATGAAATTGCACATACGGCCAAGAATGACTTTGCACTTGCAGCAGCACACAAGGGTATGAACGACGTCAGTTCACTCAAACTGAACCAGCCACCGGCACAGAAAAGGAAAGTGAAAGGAAACGAGAGTAGGACAGTATTGCATAGACAACAGCAGTCTCTCAGCGACCAGTACAGACTGCCTATGTTGTCAGGTCCACCGCGCGCGAGTGAAGCTGCAGGAGAGGATCTGAAGGAGTATGAGCAGGCAGTGCTAAGTAGACAAGTGCCTCAGCTCAATTTCAATACGAGGTTTTTGAGGTATAGGAGGGACAACAAGGGGGATGAGGTTGACGATGTTAAACCAATCTCAAATATATACTCACACTCACAACCCTACTTGGCGTCATATTACCCAGCTTTGTCTCAACCAAATCACTCAATCAAGAGAGACCTCAGCACACCATACCTGCCTGACGATAGCAAGCGATATGCCTTCTCGCTGCCTACGCCACTTTCACCGCCCGAAGCATCGACTGATGCCTATACAAGGCTCAATGAGCAGTTGGCATTGAGGATATGAGCTATTTTGAGCCATTGAGAAGGATATTCTGGTACACTACTAGATGATAAAAATTTCACACTCATTTTTCACACTCGGTTGTTAGGTTTTTCTAAATGTCTCTTATATGTCTTTGTTTGTTTCTTATTAGGTGTAGTAACTATGGATTTGATTGTTTTTATGGCAATGTGCTTACCACAAGAAGTCTGCGAACTCAATTCAATCAACTCACCATGGCAACATCGTCATCATCAGCCTCACCAGCCTCGCCAGCCACATCAATCAATTTCTCACTCAATGGATCACGCTATGAAGAGTTGCTCAAGACACCAAAACCAGCTGATTTAGAAGGTGTTAGTGTCAGTGTGGGTGATGGCAGTGCACAGAGTGCGCAGAGTACACGCAGTACATGCAGCTTGGATAGCCCAGGTATGCTCCAGAGTCCACAGAGTATTCAGAAAGACGGCTTTCCTCGCAATCCAAACAGTCCATCCAGCCCATCATTAACGCGTATACGGGAACGTGATTTGAGGAGAAATGTTCTGAGGCGGGAGAGTGGCGGTGGTGGAAGTAGTGGGCGTGTTAGTTTTGGTTTGGAGAGCATAGAAACACATGACGCACACGATGCACACGATGCACAAGACGCACAAGACAGACACTCAAACACACCAACGACTCAGAACACAACACTCGATCTCGATAAGGCATTCAATCAGCCTCCTCGCACACTCGATTCGTCATTCGATCTTCTCGCTAATGATCTCCACTCACTTTGTTTACAGCCTTCGATTGATGGCGGTGAGATAGATGATGCGGGTGATATGAAGGGGTCGAAGGAATCAAAGGAGCCATTGAAGCCATCAAATCAATCCAAGGTGAACGAGAATGACGAAACAGAAATAAAGACAGAGAGCAGCAACAAAATCGAGTCTAGAAATCAAATCAATGGTCCACCGCGTAAGCCTCTAAGCACAATCAATTCAATACCGCGTAGGCAGTCAGCTATACCTTCAACATCGACTGGCATATCGACTGGCAAGAGCATAGCAACAGCAGTGGTAAGGAGGCCATCAGCGGGCTCAGGCCCGGTAAAAGGAGCAAAAGCGGCATCAGTGGGAGGAGCACCATTGAAAGTAGCACCAGCGAGAGCGGCATCAGTAAAACCAGCACAACGCGTCCCACCCGAGTCGTACAAACATACAATCAGACCAACAGCGCAGACTATTCGGAAAAGACAGAGCACAGCTAACACGGATAAACATGCTAGCACAGCCAACAACACTCGTACATCACTAAAACCGCGTGTTACACTGTCGTCACGGACGAGTCTTCTGCCTAGTGGCACAAGTGGCACAACTAGTACAGCTAGCACAGCTAGCATTAACAACACAACCAAAACACCCAACGAAGGGCGTCGTAGGAGTATTAGACCACCGCGTGCTTCAATTGCATCTGAGAATAGTCAAACACGCAGGAGCAGTTTGCTTCCACAGCCGAGTGCAGTGAGAGGCAGACCACGGCCCTTGTGAATACTCGAAAATGCTTGTAAATTGCTTGTAAATTGCTTGTAAATTGCTTGTAAATGTAAAATCGATTATTCTCTATACGATTCGCCTCTTGAACAGATACCACCAGATGATACAAAATATAAATGGGAAGAGATGTAAGTTGAGAGTGTGAAATGGACACACAGCACAAGCTCTAACGCACCACCACCATCAGTACTCTGCCTCGCTGACGTTAGAGGTGATTTCGATTGTTTGAATCGGTGGGTAGATTTATACGTTCGCGGGGAGATGGACACGCTGATATTTCTATAGACTGGCAGAGGATTACAAGGCTGATATTATTATTCACACGGGCGATATTGGTTTTCTTGGTGTGTCTCGTCGTCGGCGGCAGGAATTCCACTCACAGCACTCAGAAAAAAGTAGCATAGATAGAGCCACTGAGAAAGTTTTGCGTCATTTGATAACCTATTCGCCCATTATATCCACAGATCAGCGCCATTCTCTACTCAACGACCACAGTTCAGTCACCAGCTTAAGAGCAGCGTTGAGCGAGAAAGAGAATGGCAATGAACACATGCTCAGCACTTTCCCCTCACTCCTTAACCACTCTCTCAAGCTCAATGTCCCCGTTTATGCTGTCAGCGGGGCGTGCGAGGATGTGAGTGTCCTTGAAAAGCTACGTATGCGAGAATACCACATACCCAATCTACACGTTTTAGACGAGGCTTCCAGCTACCTTCTCCACATTGGCGGTATAAAGCTCAGGCTCTTTGGTCTCGGCGGTGCATTTGTTCTGCACAAGCTGTTCGACAACGGTGACGGCCAGGCTACTATAGCCGGTGGACAAGGCACTACGTGGATAACCGCTTTACAGATGGGCGAGCTGATTGACACTGCGAAGAAGGTCTACGACCCTTCCGAGACGCGTCTCCTCGTCACCCACTCGCCGCCCGGTCGCGAGGGACTTCTGGCGCAGCTCGCGCTGGTGCTCAAGGCTGACCTAACGCTGTCAGCCTCGCTGCACTTCCGGATGAGTGCGAGCTACAACGACTTCTCTGTAGTGCCCAACTATGAAGTGTTTATGCAGAAGCTGGTTAATGGACGCACAGCGGTGTATGGCATCTACAACAGCGTTAGAGGACAGCTGGAGGATGTGCTCGACGACACACAACGCCTTCTTCTCGCTAATTTCCTCCTCGTCGCCGATCGTGTACCCGGTCCTAACCACGGCAAGGGCGTCGTTGCGAGTCATGAAGAGGCGTGGAAACACACGTGGCATTTCAACTTGAGTGATGTCAGCGTGGGTAATGTGCTGCTTCTTGTCCAAGATGGAAAGCTGGGCAGTGAGATCAAGTCAGAGGGATTCACTTACTCGCATCGTAACCATCAAAAAACGGCGGCGTTGGCAGGTAATGAAATTGCGAATGAAGGTGGTAGTAGGGGGGAGGTGGGCGTCTCAGTGCCACATGAGTCGCAAAAGATAGACGAGACGCAGCAGACGCAATCGAAAGCACAGGCTGGAGTGACAGGTATGGTCGCTGATCAGACACACGTGTCACACTCCTCTATCCACCCAAATCACATACCAAATGCTCCTATGGCACCAGCAACTGAACAACATACCAACGCTGACAGCATTGCATCAGCCACTTCACCACCACCATCGCAACAACAACAACAACAACAACAACAACAACAACAACAGCATACCACAAATAACCAACGCAAAAAGAATCCAAACACTCTGTTCATTAGAGGGATACCACAGGGATGTACAGATGAAGAAGTGGCAGAGTTTTTCACTCAATTTAAACCATCAATAACTGCAATCAAAATACTTATCGATCACAAAACAGGCATCCAGCGCGGACTTTGTTATGTGGATTTCAATAACGAGAGAGACATGCTCGCGGCTGAAAAACTGAGCGGAGGCGCAATTAGAAACTCACACCTACATGTACAAGTATCAGACAAGAATGGCAAGGGATTCAAAAATACTCACAAGAACAAGAAACAGAGTGAGTGAGGGGTTGGAGAAGTTCGACAAGGAGGAGTGGGTCAAGTCGTTTCAGACAATCTCTTTTTAATTAAATCTGATTTAATTTCTCAAGCTTGTCGTAATATGCCTAAGATTCTAAGATATACATAAAACCCAAGTATGATAATAAGAAAATTACAAGGTTCGTGTGTTCATTTGCTAATAATACATATAATAAATTTTGTTTCTTCAATTGCATAGCAATCACACCGCCGTTTCCAAAAACGACGACGCTGCTAATGGATCCAAGTCATCTGAGAAGAGTGAGCTGTACAGATTATTATCTTCATTGCTCTTTCGTTCCTTCTCTTCTACTATTTTGAGATTCTGTATTGAGTTGAGCGCTTGCTGTGCCTGCTGTGCCTGTCCTTTAGAGTAATCGACCGGTGTAACGAGGCTGGCTGAGGAGGGTGACGACAGTGTGGTGCTGGAAGTGTAATCAGGTGTGGGCGTTTCGTTATCCCTCTTCACAAACGGATCGACATCCCCGCCAACATCCCTGCTGCTGCTACTACTGCTGCTACTGCTACTACCAAAACGAGCTTTATCATCGATGCGTGAAAGCTTAGACATTTTCTGTTTGTGCATATTCTTCGTGTTGAGCTTAAACGTGCTCACACCGAGGCTACCGCCACCTATCAGCCTCGTAAAGGTATCGCTTTGAGGTATTTTCAAAGACATGGCTTGTATGTTTTCACTTGATCTTCTCTTAAGAGCCGCTACGAAATCTTTACTGACATTGCTGCTGTCTGGTCGCTCAAACAATTCAAATGGACTCTCTATCGCCATCGTTGGTGTGGATACTCGTAAGGTGTTAGTGTTGAAGTTTGGTTCAATGTTGATAGAGGGTGAGTTGAGAAATGTAGACATCACGTCGTTGTAGTTGAAGCTGCTAGTGTCGAATGGCTGTTCATGTTGCGTGCTGAAATCTGTGTTGCTCTGCAGGTTCTGGTTTTGGTTCTGCGAAGCCATCATAATTGACATAGGCGACTGAGGAGAAACGTTGGTTGTGTTGTACCAATTATCAGTGAGTGATCTAAATAACATCATGCTATTATCTGTGGATGTGTTTCTATTTCCATCTGGTGCGCTAGTCTCCACCAACGTTGGCATAAAGCTGTTTATTTCATCGTTGTTGGATGTATTGTGGCTAGACTCAGCTGTCATTGGTTGAGCTGCCATGTTATTATCGACAATCTTATCGCGGTTTCTCTGCGCTTTCGATGCAGGGTGCTTGTCCATTGACTTGCGTGAACCTGGTCTACAGTTGGCAGAACGCTTTGGGATAATGGGTACGGAAGGATGCTGCTTTGATATATGTCTATTGAGAAGATCTGATCTAGAGAATGCCTCTGGGCAGTGTGTGCACTTGTATGGCTTCTCGCCGGTGTCTGAGGGAAGCGATATTAATTAAGCACGTGGGATGAGAACTGCGCAAACTTACGAATTCTTTGGTGTCTGCTTTCATGTTGTCTGCGCTGGAGGGGGAATGTGAGTGGTTGCCTTCCTAGTCATAGTGCTTTACAACGTACTGTAAATGTTTGGCCTGTGAATCTGGTCAGTAAATTTCAATATAAACTCGTATTTCACCCACCACATGTACCGCACTTGAATATTCCTTGTTCACTAGACATTTATCGTCTTGATAGTTCTTAATCCAGAGCTACGGACCTGGATCGACATATGCAAATCATTTCCATTTTTAAATTGAAAAATTCCGTCAATAAGCAGTCAGGAAAAGCTTTAGGGTGTAGAGATACCCATTTATTTCATAAAATAATTTATTTCATCTTATAATCCTTTTTTCGGTAAATTTCGATGACACACCAATGGCTGACGTCATTTTCCACACTGGTTAAAAGTCCCTGTAAAAAGATCTATGGATCCCTAGGCAGCTGCGATAGCATCCGTTACTTTTAAAATTTGGCTATAATTTTTTAAACATCGCTTTCACCCGAATCCCTCAAGTTTGTACCAAGATCACGGAGATCTGCAGTGATGTCATCGTGTGCTGTGCGCTTAGTAATTTCTAGAACTCAGGTGAATGATTTGATTTCTCGTCATACACATCTGGTCACAGGAAAGAAGACCCCACTTGGTCACTGAAGAGAAGGCCCCACGCGCAGCATCTATTGTGGTAACTGGGTATGTGGAGGCGAATGAGATCGAGGTTATATGAAATTCAGATAAGAACATAATATATATATCATGTAAAATTCGTCGCGCTGTCAGATATAAGATGCACGAGATATTCATCATCATTTGTCGCACACTTATCAAATGTTATATGTCAAATCTTAAATATGAATAAAGATGCATACTCTCTGTCACCTTTTAGTTGCCCCATTTGGCACGTGCAATCCATTTGCATTTCCATATTCGGTATGCTGCTTTAGGCTGGAAATTTAAAAATACCAAATGCAAATTCAAACGCTAATTCAAAGATTTCGGCAGTCTCCTTCCTTCTTTAGTTAATTGCACTACACAATGCCAGTAGCAAAGTCATCTCCAGCCAACAGCAACGACAGTGCTTCTGCGTATGAGGACGATGGATCAGCTAACTACGAAACGCACGACACGCAAAATAATTTGGACAGTTACGCGAATAGCATTAGGGGTACAGTCAATGACCTTAACCACACCACTCCATTAAACGAGCTGAAATTTGAGACACAAGTTGGTAACTTTGAAGAGGAGGGCGACGACGATGAGCCTGAGGATGGCAAAAAGACAAAGTCAGGTAGACGCAAGATTAACATTGAATACATCAAAGACAAGTCACGCCGTCACATAACGTTTTCAAAGAGAAAGAATGGTATTATGAAGAAAGCGTACGAACTGGCGACATTGACGGGTACCCAAGTGCTTTTGCTGGTTGTTAGTGAGTCTGGATTGGTGTACACGTTCACCACAGCCAAATTGTCGCCCGTAGTGAAGACAGATGAGGGACAGTTGATTGTGCAGAAGTGCCTTTCAAATCAGTATGAAATCGACGAGGACGGATACGCTCCAGTTCAAGATAGGACAAGCAAGAGAGGTAGACCATCGCGTGCAGAAACTGAAGGACACTCACTCAAACGTCAAAGAACGACAGATTTCAGTGAGACATCATTAGCAGAAGCGACGAAAGCAACGATGAGAGCACCTATTGCACCAGTGCCTGCAGTACCAAATCTCGACAGCGTTGCAGGTGGACATCAACAGCCACAGAATCTTGCACACTTTAACAGAGCACCGCAAGCTGCACATGCACCACATGCACCACAGGACGAGTACACTCCACGCACAGCGTTCTACGACAGCTCATACCTCGACTTCAACAATATCGCCCCAACAGAAGTTATGCCAAACCCTTTGCAGCAGTATCAGAACACTGCGGCTGCTGCTGCTGCCGCCGGTGCTTACGAGTACGTGGGCAACTGAACCAATCTACCTCTCAATACGAGGTGGAGTAATGAGCAGTGTAATATATGTTTAGGGATATTTAATTTAGTTTGTAATTTGTAATTCTATGTATATAGCTGTGAATTACCTATTTGTGTGTTATCTGACAACGTCGAGGAGGTCACGCGGAGATAAGATAAAAGATAGAGGCAGATGCAGCTCAGCGAACACTTGGAATTGATTAAGACGGGCGACGAGCACTATTTCAGCCACGCTCTGCATTATTTGTTGCCAGCGTTACAGAACAGCAGTAGCAGCGATGAGAGGATATTGAGCGTGTACTGCCTTGTGGGACTATACGTGCCACATCACATAACGATAAACCCATTCAACGCCCCGATACAGCAAGTACTCGAGAAGGAAATAAGCTCAGGTGGTGATGGTGATGTATTGCTGGTGTGGTTCATCATATCCGTCACTACGCATCCCAGCGCTTTCGGCCATTTTAGCAATATGTCGCTTGAGCAAGTTAGGAGTGAGTTCAACAAGTCAGATAAGCAGACAATGGAGCAGTACGCGCAGCTTAAGCAAAAGACATCTGGAACATCTGGCTGGGCAGAGTGAGTACCCGCATAGCCTCAGAGTATCACTAGACTGTTAACAAAGTCCAAAGTGAGCAGACTGCATATTTGCTATACAAGGCTTCAACAAATACTCTCAATATGTCCGAGCAGAGAGTGTGTCATTGGTCTTAATTGGTTATTCGCACTGACAACACGCAGCTTCTCAAAAACAACGCAGACACTATCAATATCAAAGATATCCCGTCTCATCATATACCTGGACTGATAAACTTTAATCCACAAATTGCAGATGTAGTGCTTTTCCCCGTCTTGTCTCAATCACCAGTACATCTCCACCAACTAGCGACACTCCCTCCGCACAAGTCTGTGTTGCACGTTGTAGCCAATCTATGTAAAAGAGGTCGTGAGCTCATGACCAAGACAGTACTCGGGATGTTCATATCTAACTGCATAGAATGGATTAACACGGCTGAGGAATTGAGAGAGAGTGGTGTGAAATATGTGAGTGTGGTTTCTTGTGCCTTGCCTTGTCTTTAATGCTGATGGCCTTGCTAGCTGTGCATGTTTCTCGCTACTCTACTCGACCAAGACATTCTAGAGAAGGACGACGCCGTCATGGTTGAAATTTCGCACTTCTGCATTGATTACTCGAGATTTAGCGATGCAATTCAATTGTATGCTCGACTCAATTAGACAGTTTGCTGCGTATCCAATTAGTCACATTCATTTGCTTAGTACATTCCTCAAATCCCTCACGCTAAATCACACTAAATATTCAATATTCAATGCTTCCTTGATTAACTCGCTGAACTTTGTCTCTTATTCGGCGTTTTTGTCTATTTTCGATGCGCTTTTCACTTGTTTTGATTTCTCTCCTAGCGTGTGCGTACGCTCAGCAAGGCGATGGAGAGGGGAATGAAGGGGGCGGAGACAGCGGTGGAGAAAGCAGCAGTGATATTGATAGTGGTAGCAGCACCGACACTCTCAGCAGCACCACTCTCATCGATAAACCATCAACGACATACACTGCAACTGCCACATCGATAGCAGTCACCAGCGCATCCTCATCTATACCCACTCAAACCTATGTCCCACTTCCCCAACCAGACAAAAACATAGACGAAAACCCTGACGAAAGCCCCGAAGAGCTGCCTGAAATGCCGCTGACGATCAAGATTACACCCGCATTCGGCGTCCTCGGCGCGATACTAATTATCTCTGCCATTCCCCTGGCTGTTCTAGGCAGCACCTCACGCTGGACAGGTGTCTGTATCCCTGTCTCGTACGGCTCGATGATCGCCCTCATGTGCATCCTCCTATCGACCGTGGTAATGCCCAAACTGCATTCGAACAATCCCGAAAGGGCAACTGAGGCGTTGGAGGGGGAGATACTGGTAGGGTGTGCCATACTGGGTATCATAACCGCCGTTGCCAGCTGGTGGTTCCAGCGATATGTCGCGTATGCTGTCTGTGGTTTCGGCGGTATAGCGTTAGCGTGGTGGATACAATGCATGCGTGACGGTGGCACCATACACTCAATGGCGGGCAAATGGATCTTCTACATCGGGTTAGGGACTGTGAGTTTGGTTAGTTGCCCACGCGAACATTTCTCACTATCAATCGCTACAGGTCGCCGTAGTTGCGTCGTTCCATCCGCGCATCATGAAGCACTTGCTCCGCTTCTCCACCTCGTTGATCGGCTCGTCGGCATTTATACTGGGTATCGACTGCTTCGTGAAGAGCGGACTGAAGGAGTTCTACGTGTACAACCTGGGGTACAACACGCTCTATCCGCCAATAAAGTGAGTGTGCAAGTGGAGCGGGGCTGCCGCCACGACTGACGCCATGACGCAGGAAAGGAGAGAATTTCCCGCTAACCCAGACGGAAATCATTCTCCTCGCCGTCGCTGCTGCCATTACCCTCCTCACACTCGCTCTGCAGTACCGCCTCGCTATCCTCGCAGGCCGCAAGGCCAAGATGGGGCGCGATGAGGAGGCTGCGCGCGAGATGGGGCTCGATCCTCACGACGCAGACGTCGACTCACTCGAGATGAAGAGAAACAGAAGGAGAGAAGACGCTTTGGATGCCTGGGAGAGTCAGAATGGGAGCGGTGATGGGGCTCGTAGGGGCGCTATTGCCGCAGCGAAGCAGGCTGTCAGCGGTGTTTTCAACAAGGCGTCTACACCAGTCAACCTCACCTTGAACGCTAGTAACGATCAAGATTGGAAAGAGAAGGGCGCGCCAGGTGCCAACGGCTACAGGTACAGTAGCAGTATGGAGAAAGGAAGCTACGCGGGTAGCAACAGTGTCAGTCCGCAGCCCAACGGAGAGCGAGAGAGAGGGGAGCGGGAGCGGGAGCGGGAGCATGAGCATGACGAGCGTCTCTCTCCACCCCCACCTGCAGTCCCACCCGCTCCTACATCTCCACCGCCGCTTCTCCCCCCGCTGTCGGCGTTCGGAGAAAGCGCCGGTAAACCCACCGAAGGTGGCAGGGATGAAGAGGACAAGACGGAGAAAAGCACACCTCCACCCGACCTCCCTCCACCCCTCGAACAGAGCGGACCGCTCCCGTCACTCGATGTGGGATTCGGATCGGAGATGCGCACAGAACTCGGTCTGCCGGAGCCCGATCCCGCTGAAGTGAAGGCGGAGGCGAAGGCGGCAGCCGAGCCAGTTCTCCCACCTCGCCCGAGCAACAACATCAGCAACAGTAACAATCACAGCACCAAGAGACCTCGAGCACCATCCGCACCAGCACTCAAGACATTCCAGTCGATGGATAAAACGGAGGCGGATCTTAAAGACAAGGAGGCACTGCTGAGCGATATCGCCAACATTCGCAGATCGATTGATCAGCTGCGCAGCAGAAGCATCGACGAGCTGCGCGAGGGAGACCGAGCTGGAGACGCTGGAGATGCTGGGAAAAGATCTTTGTCTGAGTTGCCCATGCGGAGGAATAGCAAAAGAGCTAAGAGTCAGAGCACACAGTCGTTTGTGAAGCGACCACCTGCTGATGAAGACGACGAACGCGATGAAAGAAATGAAGGAATTGTCAAACAGACTGAATGGGAGCAGTACGTGCGCTCGAGACAGGTATTTGCACCACCAGCGGGTGTCAGCAGGCCTATCAATCAAGAAGCGAAGGATGTTGGTGTGGAAGTGAGTCCGGCGGTGGCTGCAGCTGTTGAGAAGAGGAAGCATAGTCGAGATTTCAATGGTGGAGATCGATACAACTACAACCAAAACCATCGCTACAGTCCGGTTGCCTCATTTTCACCGGAGGAATGGGAGAACGTGTCGCCAAAGCAAGTCTTTGACGATGATTTACAGACACCAGCACGCTCTTGGACTCATTCGCAGACGCCCGAAATGTCTCATTCACGCTCACATTCACACTCAAACCCAAATTCAGCACCGGGATCGCGGAAAAATAGCATACCGTTCAGCTACGAAATAGGCAGAGCGACGCCGACAATGGCAGCGCGTCGTCCGTCGGCTTCTCCATCTGCTAGTCAGGCCTACCCGAATGAAAACGTTCTTGGAAACATGTCGCACACGCGCACATCGCCTTTCAACGGCTTGTCTAAATTCGACAGCAGCGATTATGGAGGTTACAACAACCGGAACCGGAGCAGGAGCATGACGGTGGAGGAGTTACAGGCTAGACATAGAGCACACCTGTCGCGGTTGCAGTCTCCGATCAACGAGAAGTTCCAACATGATATGAGGGGCGGAGGAAACGGTTAGTGCTGCGTTTGATAGCATTTCTAATCCATTCAATCCGCTGTATAAAATCCACACTACTTATGTTGTAAACATGTATTTTTTCTCTATTACATTGCCAAAACATAACCCAGAAAGAAGAAAAGAATTAAGCTTGCTCGATAGGAGCAGTGTTCCACAGTTCAACCAGCTGCCTGCCGACGCCTGGCTCAATCTCAGTGCCATCCCTACTCACTTTGACTTCGCGATTACTGTTGAAAGGGTTGCGCAGTCGAGTGTGTGAGAAGGGGAGGAACTGAACGGTGTTCCATTGGAGGGAAAAGGAGGAGTTTGATAGTTGTGACGACATTTTGGCGTGCCCAAACCAGCCACCGGATCTGTTGATGGAGAAGATGAGAATGACAGTGTGTGACGATCTAAAGGCCTTATCAAGGACATGCTCGTTGTGCGGCTGCGTCGACCACACGCCCGTCTTGACGCTCTCGAGGAGTTCGTCGAAGTGGTGGCTCTTGAGGATAAAGTAGCGTACGGGGAAATAGTGGCTGAGGAAGGAGTCGGTTGTGGAAGAGGTGCATGTAGAGGAGACTGAGCTGGAGCGTGATAATTTGGGCTGATTGTTATCACCTTGGTGTTCATTATCTTGATTGTTATCTTCTTGCTGCTGTTGTGTCTCACTATTCTGCACCTGCTCATAATTCCCATCACTAGCCCAATTCACCCAATTGCGGTGCAACTTGCGTCCACGCTGCAATCCAACGCCGCTACTCAGCTCTGCGTGCGTGTCGCGCACCCGAACCACCAGTCTCGGAGCACCTAGGCGTAGCTTACTCCCGTTCAAATCGCGCACTGCGAGATGAAGAGCGTGGGGGGTGGAGAAATTAGCGAAACAGCATCTGCTCTTGCTGATCAGGTGGATGCTGACTAGACCACAGTTGGGTGGAAGTGCAGCGTATTCACCGAGACTCAGTCGCGGTGCATGTGCAGACTGGCGGGCGAAGTAGCTGAAGAGTTCCTCGACGCTGCTGTCCGGTGGCACGTTGCCAACCCAGATGCAGTAATGGGATTTCGCAGACGACGGCGGGTGATACGGTTTGCGGATAGGTTGATTTAGTTGGTCTGGGTGGTGATTCTGGTGGTGGTGTGTCTGCGTCTGTGTCTGTGTCTGCTGCTGCTGCACCGGCTGGATTAGGTTCTGGGTCGCATGGCTTGGTGGTGATAATAGCAGCTGAGGGTACACGATCCATCCAGGGTTGTAGTATCCAAAGTTCATTGATTGCTGTGGTGGTTATCTGCTAAGAAGATTCTCTGTTTCACTCTGCAATTCATGTCTCCACCTGGCAATACGTAGCCTCCACCGCTGTTGTTTCTGGCAGAAGTCGCGGGAGACGGTGGGTGGAGAGTGAAGACACAGGCTCAGGGAAGACTCCCCACTTCTTCAATATCTACATTGCACGAGCCTTCTCCTTTAAACGAGCAATTATCGTTCCCAGGAACGCATTCTTAAATGAGGGTCTTACTGAAATGACTCCGCTGGAATCGGCTGGGTGTCTGAGCACGTGTGAGAGCGTTTGAAGAAATATGATAGTGCATTTGAGCTTATTTAAGCTTAATTGAGCCTATTTGAGCTTTATGTTTTTGTTGCAGTCTACACTTCCCAGCACTAGACTATAAATAACCATCATGTACTGCTGCGCCGACTTCTGCCTTATTCCATTTGGCTCGTTCTCTCTCAATCCTGACAATTCCTCCGTCGCTGACGAGCTTGCTGTTGTCCAACGCATTCTCGCCGAAACCCGTCTGACGCACAAACTCAACGGCCACGGTACAGAGCTTGAGGGCGAGTGGGATGCTGTCACATCGGCCGTCAAATCTTGCCACCAAGCACTACATGATCTAGGTGTTCATAGGATCTGCTCGGATATCCGTATAAGCACCAGGATCGATAAGGCTTCGGGAGACGGTGCAAATGCGGCGAAAGTTAAGGCGGTGGAGGATATACTCAGGAAGTAAAGCAAGTGACAAATATCAAATATCAAAATACATCAAAATGCATGATTGGAATACGCTGGAGAAGGTATGATAATTGTTGTGCGCTCAGCCGTTGGCAGATTCACTGTGTCAGCAGTCGTTGACAGTGCTGTATTCTTCTCTCCACCGCTACCGTCTCCACCTGCACCCGCCTCTGTACTATCAACCTCCACCTCACGCAGCATGACGTACTGCGATTCGTCATCCGGATCAATTTCGTGACGACGCTTGATTGCCAAGACAGTTGCCGCTGCTGCTGCGACAACTATAACTAAGACATACAAGCCTAATAGTACCGCAAAGATTATGAGAGATGCTTTCAATTGACGTTTGTAGGATCTAGCTACTTTTTGCACTATGCCTGTGTGGGTGTTAGACGCTAATATAAATCCAATCCAATCTCCTACTCGCCTTCCTCCCCAGTACTGCGATTACCAACGATTGTGTTGCGCAGCGGGTTCATAGCGTTTGCGATTGTTGTAGACACATCGAACAGGTCATCGGGCACTCTCAACATATTCACATTTGCATTGTTGTGAATCCAGGTTAATCCGCTCTCAAGTGTATCCAGTTTCGATCCGACGATGCACTGAACGTAATTGGAGATAGGATCTTCGAGGAAGGTACCGTTGAACGCAGTCTCGATAGCGCTGTTCAGCCCTTCTTCGAATGATGTGAGGGTGTTGTTGATAGGCACTATACCATCGTCCAGCCATCCAATTATATCGTCGTTGATCGCATTCTCTATATTCCCAATAGCATCGTTTGTGGTGTTGGCTGGGATGGACTTGTTAGACAATTTATGTAATGCCCTTACTCAGCACTCACACAGGCCCGTATATGTAGCAGTGGTGAGCGACTGGTTGAGTTTCGACTCGGCGGCATCGTAAGCCGATCTCGCTCGACTGACGAAGCTATCCTGGATACGATCCACCACAGCGTATTGTACGCCTGTGGATAACGCCCCCATTGCGCCAATCGACAAAAGTGTTATGGGGTAAGGATGTGACACGACCAGCGCAGTCCATCTGAATCATGAGGTACGTTAACGAGTTCAAAACACCAGGCTATAAACCCACCGTATGCCATCGCGACGCAATGCTGGCATCCGCCTCGTCCACTTGTAGACATACGGGTTGGAGTGGCTGCTGATGAGCTCCGCTAGTCGCTTTGGGTCGCTGCCGTAATCATACTCTTCGATAATTTCTTTTCTGCGGCGGTAGCGCCTGCGCTCGACATAAGCCAGGACGATACAGTACACGAAGGTAAACAGAGTGAGAGCTACTATCAACCACAGCCCCATCTTCTTGATCGCATGGCCGAGGTCTGAAATCAGCGATAGATCCATGTCGGAGCAGAACGTAAACCTGTGCGCATCTTGCTTTGTCGCTGCGGCGTTGGTAGCACTCGCCGTATTCTTGTAGCTGGCGATCTTGTCAGATACTTCATCAGACAGCTTTTGGAATGGTGTCAAGATGCTGCGAAATGTGAGATGTGAGACACAAGGCTGAAGTCAAAATGGCCACTCACACTCCTTCCAGATAATCGCGAAGATCTTGCAAATCTGGTAGATTCTCGTTGGCCTGTGAAAGTCGTGAGCAAGTGGCAAATTTAACACGACCAACGCACTTCATTGAGTGTGTCCTGCACACTCGCCGGCATCTCGAAATTGTTGAGCGCATCGAGGGAAGGCGCCTCTATGTGGCCAACGGATTCCCCGGACCACGAGATAAGATCATTGATCGTATCAATAGCGTTGTTGGCGCTGTCGAAAGCACTTGATACCAGATCGCCGATACTATGAGCCACATCCTCAATCGCGCTCGTAGCCAACCTTACCAGCTCCGTCACGGCCGCCAGTGCCGTCTGCACGACCAGTTGCAGGAAGCAGAGTAGGAGGGATCGGTAGAAGTCAATGAAGAACATGACGACGATGGGTATAGCTTTTAGTCTGCGTGGGGAGGGTATTAAAGGGATTGCAAAGTCCAGGGAACAACTTTATACCCACAGTAACAACAATACCCTCTCTAGTCCACTAATAGCGCTAGTCGTGGTATCTTGCACTTGCTGACCGAGTTTCCGTTGCGCCGTGAGCGGCATATTGACAGCATCCTCTACCCTATTCTGGACATTCTGACAGGTGGCATCTACTGCGCTAGTAGCGCTCCCCGTTATATCATCAATGCTCGCGCGTGATGCTGCTATGGTAATTATGACGAATAGCGTGCCAATTACGGCGGGCGCGAGAAGCGTTAGCGTCATGCACGTCTTCTCTCTCATAGACCCCCTTATGTGTGTATTGTTTGCTTTATGCGCCTTTTGCGTTTTGTGCTTCGCATACCAGCTCTGAATCCGCGTACGGGTATGTGGGGGCAGACCATCGACGTTCATTTTTGTGTTTTGTGTTTGAGTGGTGGCTCAAAACACTCCTGAGTCCTTACGTCTCTCACAACCCTTCCCCTCTCACGCTCTTTGTTGGACTTTTATCTTGAGACAATGGGCTTTACGCAGGAACGCAGGAACCAGCATGTGATGCTGGAATTGCGGGGGTGGCAATGGTACGGGAATTTTGGTATACACCACGTTTGTCTTTCTTTTATCTTTATTATCGCACTTCCATCGACTCTTTAAGTCATTTCATTACACCAGCTAATCGCAATCTATCTATTCATTTTCAAATACAATTAGTTGGAGTTGGCAAAGCTGACACCCTTCTCAATGTTCTTTGCAAGCTCATCGAGAGCCTCAGAGAAGAGCTGCTTCTCGTAGTCAGAAATTTGGCCGATAGAGGAAACCTTTTCGACACCGTTTGGACCGAGAGTGACTGGAACTGAAAAGTATTCGAGGTCCTTGCCGAGTTCCTTTTGCACTTCCTTACCGCCTTGGACGTGGTTGAGGTTGACGAATGAAGGAACAGTGATAGCCTTGCCGTTTAAGCCTTGGATGAACTCATCAGCGAACTTGGCTGCAGCGAAGGCCATTGAGAGGGTAGCTGAACCAGCACCATCCTTTGCCTTGACAACTTCGTCACCACCGAATTGGATTCTGTTGACGAGGGCTTCGTGTGCTTCCTTCTGGAGTTGAGTGTTTGGAGTAGCTTGTGAGATGAGTGGAAGGATGGTCTTGCCTGAGTGACCACCGTAGACAGGCACATTGTAGCTTGGACCTTCAGAAGGCTTGCCAGATGACTCAGCAATGAAGGTCGATGCACGGGTGACGTCGAGCGTGGTAACACCGAAAAGCTTGTTAGCGTCGAAAACGCCAGCCTTCTTCAAAACTTCAGCGGCGATTGGGACGGTTGAGTTGACAGGGTTTGAAACTACCTGGATTGAAGCCTTTGGTGCGTGTTCTGCGACAGACTTAACCAAGTCTCTAACGATAGATGCGTTAGTGTTGAAGAGATCGTCTCTGGTCATGCCTGGCTTTCTTGGGACACCAGCTGGGATGATGACGACTTCAGCGCCCTTAAGGCAATCGCCGATGTTTTCTGGGTTGAATCCTTTGACTTGGGCGGTGGTTGGGATGTGTGACAAGTCAGCAGCCACACCTGGAGCTCCCTTCAAGTCAAGAAGGCTCAACTTGGTGACGCTGTTGTTAAGCTTGCAGAGGAGTGATAATGGCTGTCCGATACCGCCGTTTGCGCTGTTGCTTGGGTGAGATGGTTTCCTTAGCAGTGACGCACGCTCACCCGAGTACTGCGACGTGTCTGTTCGATCTTGCGGAGTTTGTGAAGGCGCGTGCTACTGTTGGAATCATTTTGTTTGCGTGGTGGTGATGATCGTACGAAAGAAAGCTAGAAGAAGGGCAAAAGTAAGATACATTTTAATTTTCAATAGCAGTCTTGTTTTGATCAGTGGAAGCTGAGAATTCCCCATACACCGCACTATTTGTACAATAGCCACGCTGTCTGTGCACATAAGCCATTTTACAACGCCGAGGACACCAACAGCTCTTTTCAAGAGATGATTGTCATGTCTGTACTCCCCGTATTCTTTTATATGCACACCCGCTTCATCTCCCCGGATTTCGCCCAGACTACGGATCTCATCCACACCTGGAGAACAGCCACAGTAAATCAGCAGGACATACCTCATGCAGCACAGCACACACAATATCCACTCTGCGCATCACAACGATTCAAATATTCTTATCTCCTCTCACTCTCCTACTCTCAAGACACCCATTACGCCGAAAGTATATGAGTCCTCGCAGCGCACGCAGCGGCTCCCCAGTTTCGACAGTAAGCTCGACCGGTGGATCTAACGGCAAGGATTTCAACGGCGTCGGAAATCTCGCACGAGCAGACGGAGATCTCATCCCAAAGTCATTCGATCTTAACGAGGACATGTACTCAGATCCAGAGGAGACTGTAGACAAGAATGCTGATCTGAATCTGCTCAACCCTCACATGCACGATCGGTCTATCTCTTACGGCGAGGGAATCCCGCCAGAAGCCTACCTACTCCAAAACCATCTAAGAAGGATGAATCTCGAGGAATCCATCCAAAGAACTTTCTCAGCGCCGATTTCTTCAAGACTTGGCCATCTCCAAAATCCAAATATCTCGAATTTCACCCACACTTCTGATGACGCTTCCGATCTGCACCCTTCGTCACTCCAAAAGCAATCTTCTCAGGAGCTGGCAGATCTCGTCCAGCTGCCGATTCAGACTATCATTCAGCTCTCGCCGCCTCATTTACTCGACCACGCTAAAGAACAGTACGCTGCTTGTGGCTTGACATTCCCCACGCCATCCATTTCTTCCTTCTTGACTGTCTCAAAGGCTTTGAACTACTTGTCTGTCTTTCTGGCTTCCCCTCAGCAGTCCAAGCGTATTGGCGCTCCAGTTTTCAACTTATCGTGGGACATTGGCGAAATGTTGCAAGGTGTCGCCGACAGTATAGCTGGTTTGGCTGCTGAACGCTCCATCAACATCATAATTGCTCATTCTGGTGCAAACTTGCAGCACATTTCTGTTAAAGGTAGTTCCTCCGCCATCAATGAGGGCTCTCTGGCTTTCGGTTTGTTACATGTGGGTTTTTCTATTCTTTCTTCCTCAGCACTCACACAATATCTAGATAATTAGAAAGATACTATATACAGCCCTGCCAGGATCTTCATTGGAGATTTGTCTCTTCCTCACACCAGATCTTTTAGAAGATGAACCTACTGATCCCAACGAACCCAACGAAAATAAGATTACACGCCTCAATTGCACGTTCGAAATTCACCACCATAATCCTAGTCCCGCAGTGTCCAACACAAAACACAACAGCGTTCCTTCACCTTTCCTTGCAAACCTCGTCACCAGTCACATACTGAGCGAACTCGTCGCCGATCTTTGCTCACGGCCAGTGTATGCTAACGCTTCAAATGAGCCTCATCGGAGGAGCTACAATTTTGTGCTAACTCTATTTAAAGGTGACCAATTACCTGAAAATCACCACGAGAATGCTGAAAATGAAGCTAGCCGACAGCCTTTCGGACAGAATTTCCCGCTTGCACGCGAACCAACGCTCAGGGAACTCGAGCATTGTGCTAGTCGCACTCTACAAAATTACGATGCAGAATTATATTGCCATTCAGAAAGTGTTTTTGCAAAGCACGTCTCAGGATACCTTTCTTCGTGGGGAATGACAACCGAGGTACACAATATATCAAGTAATGAGTACCACGAAGATCTCTCTCCACAAAGTGCATTGTCCAAGGCATCTCCAATGGCTATTCCGGGAGCGCGTGCAAGCTTGGTTGAGGATTCATCACGGGAAGCATCAAAGAATAGCTCGTCGTTTGAGAGTGCAGTTGGTAGTGTTGCAAGTAGTAGCGCTAGTGGTACTGGGTTTGATCGTGCAAGTAAAGATTCAAACAGACCTCGGTTTGTCATTATCGATGACGAAACCACGCTATTTAAGAAGAAACTTAGACAAGAGCGGCTAAAGGTTATTAGGAGATATCATAAATCAATGGCATCTCACACGAGATCATCCAACAACCCCACTCCGAGGCCGACCTTACGTTCACAGCGCACTAATACCAATACAAGTCAATCAACTCCACAGAATCAAGATCATCATTCTCTTCACTCACATCATTCACACGATAACAGCGGGCCTTACTTTATTTATTTCACAAGTCTTGAGAACTACAAGGTAGTGATAGATGCTATTCTTTCGGCTAAGGCGTCTATTGATTTGTCTGGTGGAGATCCCATTGAATTTGATCTACCAAACATTCAGGTTTTGCCTAAACCAGCTGGACCTAGGAGGATATTGACAGCTTTGCATACAGCAATCCACAAACCAGTTGTCGACCCACATTTCAGGCCCCTGGCTACAACGCCTATGTCGCCTAGCATTTACTCAAATACATCTGGATCAAGGTCTTCCAGATATTCGTCTTACAGTTTCTCAAGGTCATCACACGGCCTTACTGATGAATTTGAGAAGACTCCATTGGAGCAAAATAATTATCTATCGCCACCACCACTCCACAAACAGTTGACCACTGACTCGCGATTTTCGAATCTCAGCACTCATTCCCGCGGTAGTCAGAATGCGACTTCGCCTATTGACACATCGGCAATCAATTACTTCTCAAATAAGGCAGCAGAACTCGGCGAAGGAAACAAGGGTATGATTGTCCAGTCGCACGATGGAAGAGCAGCTGGGGTATTCTTCGACCCCACGCGGTCGCCAGGAGAGGAGTCGGACATGAATGAAAACGACGAGACAAATGAGTCGAAAGGTAGTAGAAATATGCAGTCAGGACCTCTATCAGTGCGAAGCAGACGCAGTCGGAGATCTTCACACTCGAACGCACCTCTCACTCGCCACAGCAGCATGCGCAAATCTGCGCTGTACAAGCCAAATATCGGGATTCGGGAGATGATTGAAAGGGCTAAATCGGGCGGTGCGGTTGAAGATGACGGGAATGAAGGATCAAAGCCTAACCTTGAGAGTAGAGCTTCTACCACGGTCTTGGAACAGGTCTGTGAAGCGAACGGACGACCAGTCCCACTCAATCACTCGCGCTCAGATCCGCCTCCGAACATCTTTGCAGATGCTGCGCCTACAATCACATCCCTGCCGAAATTCACCCTCGACGAGTCAAACGATATACCATCATCAGACCCAGCCAACGGGAGTGGACAAATTTTGGCGTCGGCATCCAAGCCTGAGAACAAAGAAGGCAGCGGCAGCGGCAGCTTTGGAGGTAGCTCACACACTGATAGATCATCTCATACGACAAGCGCAAATTCAGTGACTACCTCCGCTAGCGCAAATTCAACGTCTACCACCACAAGCACTATTAAGGAAAAGGGTCACTCATTAGGCTCTATTGGCAGCACGTCTACCATTGGATTGAGTGGGTTGGATATACCCAAATCAGACTCGCCGGAACCGACAGATGAGCAGGACAATCCGTTCAATCATACACCTCCAGTTTCGAGAGCGGCGGGTGAGAGACCAACGCTGAACACGAGGCAAAGGTCCAAATCTGTGCTTAAGTCTATCAAAGATGCTGCACAAGCTGCGAGACGAGATGTGCAGAATAAGTTCAACGATAGTAGAGCGTCTCATGCGCCTGTCAACCCACAAGGAAATGGATGGATGAGCGGTAGTAGCGTTAAACCACCAATCAATGTGCTCATAGTCGAAGGTGGGTGAGACTTTGGACGTGGCAACAACTCACTCATTAATTTGAAATCCAGATAATCCGATCAACCAGACCATTCTTAAGAAATTCATGACAAGACGTAATGTCAAGTATGATATCGCTCTAAATGGTCAAGAGGCAGTTGAAAAATGGCAGACGGGCAATTTCCATTTGTTTTTGGTGAGTGTGCTGGTTAACTCAACACACGGTCTGACAAAATCCACAGATGGATCTAGCATTGCCTATATTGAGTGGTGTTGAAGCAGCGAGGCAGATAAGAGCGTTTGAGAAAGACAGAAATGTTGGTGTTTTTCCATCTACACCACCGTCAGAATTATCATCGGAGGTGCAAACAACACGTAATAATACTGATGATGGTCTGAAAAAAGATACATACACACCCTCAATCGCAAATTCGATACACACCAATTTCAAGTTCAGATCACCTGTCATTATAGTCGCACTGACAGCTTCTTCTGCTACATCAGACAGAGTTGCGGCTTTGGAAGCTGGTTGTAACGATTTTCTGACGAAACCAGTCAACTTCCAATGGCTAGAGCGTAAGATTATAGAATGGGGCTGTATGCAGGCCTTGATTGACGTTGATGGTTGGCGCTTATTCCGTATGAAGCGCTTTAGTGCGATAGCTGAAGAGAAACAAACAGAGAACTCAACTGCGTAGAAGCGCTAAGGTTTGCAAAGCACTCTTACTAAATCATTCTGACGCTTTTCACTATCTTTTTTTGGTTATGAAGGTTTATTTTGGTTACATTTGCTAGGGCGCCTCATAACACGTCATGTACGCAACTTTATTGGGTATATGCATTGTTTGTACAAATTACAGGGATTCACGAGAGCTGTTCATTGTTAATTTTGTTTGTGTCTAGTAGTTCACCTACCTCCTCGTCTCTGTAGATTGTTATTTCTTGTTGTTTGAAGTACCTCCTATTCTCCTCGTCTATGAGAACTAGATTGAGGTAGTATCTTACTGAAAATTTCTTATTGACGTCTCTGAACGTAGGTGTCAATTCAAATCCACCGAGAAATAGCCGTATTGGTATAGTTTCACCTGTAAACGTGTGTCAGAATGTCTCACATATATAGCTTTACCAACCTCTGACGGGTGCACCATCCATGATCTCATACTTGGTGATAGTGTCTGACTCGTTGTATTGGTTGTGACCACTCCCTGTGCTCTCACGCTTAATTATTGAGAGCTCCATGTGCTTGATCTTAATTCTAACGAGGAGGAAGAATATCTTTCCAACGATGACGTCTTTGAGATGGTACTTGGATTTGCTGTACTCGAACTCAATATGGAGGCAGTCCTCGATACCAACTTCCATCTTGATAACATCGTTTATCTCAGGTGGCATACGGTGTGAGTGTACGTAGAGTTCCTTCTCACCGACAGCATCATTCATCCTTCGCGAGAGAGTGACTCTGATGAGATACTTGAGATTAACGTTAATTCCGTGATAGGACTCATAAGCTTTTTCCACATTCTTAAAGTTAAAGTCGAATGTTTGCGAAGAGCGTAAGTCACCTGCACCAGCCAAATCCTGGGAGAGTGCGAGGAAATCGTGATGATTTGTTTTATCGTGGAAAAGCTCTATAGTGCCGATAAACTCAACTCTAATTCCATCATGTGTGACCTTCTTGCCATCCTTAACCCTCACAGAGACCTGCCAGCTAATCAGTATCAGTTGGGTGGGAGTGGCAGTGCACCCACCTGACCAGTGACATTCTCGCCGTCGTAATAAATCGGACAGTAGGATTTACGGTCTTTATGGTCTTTTACTTCTGCTGTCCGTTTATCTTGTTCGTCGTTTACGGCGATTGAAACGTCGACGGAGGGGCCAAATCCAAGGAATGACATGCTTTTATATGATCCTGCGTAGTCTTCGATCGTGATGGTCTGCCTTTGTTGACGATTGAGTCACTTTGTGGCTAATCGATGGTGACTGCGCTGACTGACGGGCGTATCGACTCATAATGCGCAGAGTGAGTTGAATATGTTCAAATTGGAGTAAATTAGGCTCAAACTACTATTTTCATGGATATATTAATCACTTGAAATTGTTTACGAGCTCAATTTACTCCAACGCTTGCATCGGTTTCATTCGACAGAAGTCAATCGCCAAGAACTTGGCATCGTCGTATAGACTCTTTGAAAATAACGGTAGTACACTTTATGATTTGCGATAGACCTTGATCAAACGCAGTCTCAATCCATTTATTGCATAACTAGTACACCTAAAGTTGCAATTAAAAAGAACACCTTAACTTATAAAAAAAGATTCTTATGCTCATTCAAGTCTTCTTCCAAATAACTCACATCCAACAAAACAGTCGAAAATTTTAGGGTAAACTACGTATTATGTATAAGTACAGGTCATCAATCTAGACGATTGGGAGTGGGCTACAGCCTGTAAAAGGGTCAGTACGAAGTTTGAGACATTACAGACACATACCCAAACCAACGAGACCATCTTCTTCAAGACCCTCGCAACAGACTGGGGTGTTCTTGCACTCGTCTGTAGAGTGTTAGATTTGAGAAGGTGAGAAAACCTTTACGAACCCTCGATTGCAACTCCGATCAAGAGTGGGACCTGATCACATTGAACACCGACTTGGGATGCAATGTCGCCAGTGGAGATGAGGGCGTCGTTCTTGCCAGTGCTGGTTTGAGCCTCCTTGTTAAGGTCGCCTTAACAGTGTAAGATGGCGTCAAGCTATCTATTTCTTTCTTACAGCAGGAGATTTTTCCAGTGTTGCATGAGCCAGTCTCGCTCTTGGATTCCCAGCCGGCTGAAACAGAGGCGACGAGAGCGGTAGCAAAGATGGTTTGAGCGATCATTGTATAGATAAGTTTTGAGTTGTAAGGTAAGAGAGAGACGGCGGGTGCAATATTTATACTCTACATTCCCATACTAAATTCACTCTTCATTCTAAGAAGTGTGATCTCTTGTTTGAGGCACGCACTAAAATTGGTATTACCAAATTAGGTAGAGAGAGTGAGATTCTAGACTATCATGTAGCTGCGGATAAAGTTTATGTTCTTCCGCAAGTTTCTACCTCGCAATCATACTAAGTCGCTTAAAATTTTGCTTCGCTCCACACCCAACAAGTTTTTAAGGAAATGTGCATTAAGAAAAAAACAATTTGTATCAGTCGAGGTTCTAAATTAGATAATTGTTCAGTTTTTGTAACTATACATGTGGATTCCATCGATTAGACACCACCGCCAGACTTCTCAGAGCCAGAGCTTGCATCTGCAGCTGCGCCAATACCAACGTTGCTACCACCCTTTGGACCACCGTAGGTTTGACCGACGTGTTCTTGTAACGAGCTTGGAACTTGGCTCAGAACGCTGGTGAAAGCAGTAGACAACTCAACTTCCTTTAATCCGGATGCAATGTCCAAGAATGAATCCAATGTGACACCATCCTTGTGTTGAACTTCTTGAAGGATAGATGCGACGGCATCTTCTGAGACATTCTTGTAACCGAGGTTGTTGAGTGACTTGCCAAGATCTTCATTAGAGATAGATCCATCGTGATCGAGATCCAATGCAGCGAATTTCTCCTTGAGGGATTCCAATTCAGTTGGTGAGAATTGAGCTCTAGCAAACACAGCGTCTTCAATCTCTGCTGAGTCATTGTCGACAACCTTACCGCTTCTGACATCGCCCAATGAGAGGTTTTGCTTGGTTGGTGGAAGACCCATTGTCATCAGGTAGTCTTTACCTTGATCGAATTCTTGCTGCTTACGGCTCAAATCCCATCCAAGTTCTTCAGCCATAATGTCGACAACTCTTGGAAGAGCCTCGAGGGAGGCTTGGGCGTTGAGGAATGAAAGTCTAGTTCTACGTGCGATAACGTCGGTTGAGGTTTGTGCGTATTCTGCACGGCAAGCGTATCTAACTTCAGATTCAAGGAATGGGTATGTGGTTGCGAGTCTTGTACCGTGGATTGGCCATCTTAATCCAGTTGCTTCAGTCATGGCGGCAACGTTCCATGCTAAAGAACCGTAGGTGGCAGCCAAATGCTTAGCTACGTCAGTCTCCAAACCGAATTGTTGGATAAGCTTGATAAACATCATAGGAGTCCAGCCGTGTGATCCTACAAGCTTAACCTTGGTGGTTTGACACTTTCTTGGCTCGAGATCGAACTCCTTGATAGCAGCGTCGACTGTTTCTTCGGCCATGGAACGGTAGGTAGTCCACTTACCACCAGCAATGGTCAAAAGACCACCCTTTGAAATGTTGATCATGTGGTTTCTGACAAGAGATTGTGTGTTCTTAGCTGCTGGGTCGCGAACGAGTGGTCTGAGACCTGACCATGCTGAGAGAACGTCACCACGACGGACCTTGAGGTCTGGTGAGAGATATCTACGGACCTCATCGATGATCCATTGGATTTCTTCCTCCTTTGGAGCTGGGTTGCGCTCAACCTTGGATGGAGAGTCGGTAGTACCAGCAATGACGTTACCTAACCATGGCAAGAAGAAAATGACACGGCCGTCGGAGGTGTTTGGATCGATCAAACCAAGCTCTGGTGAGCAGTAGTATGATGGGAGTGTAATGTGAACACCGGATGATGGAGCAACAATTTCTTGGACTTGAGGTTCATCGAATTTACGAATACCGTCTGAGAATGGCCCGGTAGCGTTGATGATACCCTTTGACTTTACATCCCATTCGTGCTTGGTGATGTTGTCCCTCAGTCTAGCACCCTCAATCTTGCCGCTTGAATTCTTTTCAAGACGGACAACTTCGG
Organism: Wallemia ichthyophaga EXF-994; assembly: GCF_000400465.1. Lineage (NCBI taxonomy): Eukaryota > Fungi > Basidiomycota > Wallemiomycetes > Wallemiales > Wallemiaceae > Wallemia > Wallemia ichthyophaga. Next base: position 14,504 of record NW_008806301.1, on the reverse strand, counting down.
TGTGGTTGGCGACTGTAGCACCGTGGTGGACGGCGGTCATAATCAAGGCCATGTTCATACGGGCGTCATTGTGTTGACCGTCGTAGTATACAACGGAACCAACGAGACCGTCAGACTTGAGCATTGGGAAGGATTCAACTGTCTTGCTCTTGAACATAGCGTATGAGGATTCCATGTTTTGTGATCCTGCGAGGAAATCGTACACCTTACAACCGACGAAGAAGTAAGGGAGTTGCCACCAGGTGTAAACAGGTAGCATAATTGGGAGTGGTTGTGAGAGGTAAGGAGCGATATCCAAGAACGTCTTACGTTCGTGGAGGGCTTCACGGACGAGCTTCCATTGCTGTGGAGCTGATGTTAGAAATGCCAAGCTGAAAAGACTATCAAACTCACCTCATAATCAAGTTCAAGGATAGCTTTTTGGAGGTATCTCACACCGCCGTGGACGAGCTTAGTTGATTTTGAAGAGGTACCAGAAGAGAAGTCGTCACGCTCTACGAGCGCAGTCTTGTAGCCTCTTGTAGCAGCGTCAACTGCAACACCAGCACCAGTGGCACCACCACCGACGATGAGAAGATCCCAGATTTCTTCCTTGTCCTTTGAATCGAACGCGCCTAATTTGGTGAGCATGTGCTCACGGGAAGGTGGAGTCCAGAGAGCAGATGGGCGACGATCAATTGAGTCATCCATGCTGATGGATTCCTTGTTCGAGTTCAAATAGGCGTAGCTGGTCAATCCGAGCGCTGCGGTTGAGCCAACGAGGCCATTCCTGGATAAGAGTCTTGATGACGCTCTTCTAAACATTTATTTGAAGATGGATGTAGTTGTTCAAGGTAGAAATCACGTCCAGCTTATTTGGAGTAACCCAGCGTATTAGCTCATTTGGTATCCACATGAAATGTAAAATATTTTAAAATTTATCCTCATTTTTACAGCTAATAATAAAGCCCTCTGGCATCCTCAGAGCTCTATCGGCCGTGTCGGTCGAGTACCGTTTTCGTACATTTGTGAAAATGTGGGGCAACGCGTTGCCTAGAATGTAATCTATTCATTTTCATAGGTTGGCAACGATTTCGAACAGCCTTGATTGTCTTTGGCTGCATTTTCACGTCGCTCACGCCCGTCAGCCCCGCCAGATGTCAGAACCTCGTATCTTTCTGCGGATTTGAAGGGGATGAAAGGAATTTGAAGGTTTAAAGAGGAAGCATTGATTCCCCTGAGATCTTTTATGGTCTTTTCATTTCCCAGGAAGCGCTAGAAGCCTTTGAGTAACATCATCTATTTCAATGGGTGAAGTCATCCGCGGTGACGATCTTAAAGACGCGAGTGGCGCAGCACATGATGTGACGAATGGCTGATGGATCTGCTTATGAGCCTTAAAATGTATTCAGTAGCTCGTCCATTTCCAACTCCGGCTGAGTACCTTGGGCAAGTTTCCATTGAGTAATCGTAGTGACGCAGAGGTAGACAGTCATCTGAGGAGATGACAGGCTAGTTACTTTTGTAAGGCAAGCATTACAGTAATTCCTCTGTTTGTATTTTTTGACTTGGTTTGTCTGCAAGAGTGTGACAAAACCGCCTTTGTATCATGTGGAGGATTATCTAGCTTTAAAATGTCACAAATATATTCACGGTACTCTCGCTATCAACGCCATTGCTATCAACAATGTTTTCGCTCTTGACTGCCCAGATGAGCTATGAAATTATGCGAATTTAATTGTAAATTACAGGATTGTTGTTACAAAGTCTTTCATACTGCTTTTGTCGCACACAACGAGAGTTCCTACTTGGTATGACCTTCTCCTGAGATCAATCTGGTAGCAAATATGCGTACATTAATGCCTTGATCTACGAAGCAATTAATGAGTTAATGTCATTGTACGCAAATGCACGTCCTTGATGATGTATGCCTCGCTTCTTACACCCCATCATCATGTTAATACTGTCAATCATAGCGGCTGGAATAATAGCCAGTACTTGTCAAGCGACATCACCATTTTTTATAGCTTCAACTGATCCGTGAGGTTTATTGTTACATGCGTATACAAAGCTTATCAACAAAATCCAGATCAATTGAGATTGATGGAATGAGGAATGCGATAACGAGCAACGATTTGAAGCAAATATCGAAAGACAATCTGTGTAATTTAGATGCTGTTGTCGTTATTGAGCAGCCCACGGTGGGTTCTTGTTGCCGCGTCTACGCACTCTAACGGGAAGACTAGCTTAAAGAGGACGATTTAGACAGTTTTACAAGCCAATTCACATTCTACGAGTCCTCTCATAACGCTCCTCAAGCTCTGACCCAGCCTAGCGATGCTGCCCAGCTCATTTCATCAACCTGCAAATCCAGACTTCACAAGTACAAGCACGGCGATTGGCTGGCGCGGTGAGTGAGACGTATAAATGCATTTCAAAAGCTTACCGGGGTCAGTAACTCGGTTATCAAGGTCAAGGGAGAGCGCAGCTCACTTAATGGCTTATCACAAGCGAAGCGCAGAGAGTATGTGGATGATCTGTGTATGTGTAAGCCCCTTTAAATAACCCAGCTAACTCTTGATAAGTAAACAAGTTACCTTTATTAGCAATCCAGAGGCGATTCTATGAGCATGCCATTGTAATCACATCCCCCAGCGTTGGATTTGATTACTGGACGACGCCGTTGATATCGTCACTCATTATTAGCTTCGGTATACTCACCCCAATCCTAGTATTCGCTATCAAGGCTCTTTTGGCAATTTCACCAACGCCCAAGCAGCCAAACTCAACACTGGCACAGATGCCACCAAGTTCATTAGCAGATAAGAAGAATAAGTAGGCTAATACGCTGATTCCCTTGTACTAATTTTATATTTCTTTATTTCATCAAACTCAACTCAATCTAGAATTCACGACGCGTTAATCTCGATCATCACCAGCCAGAATGTCAATGTATCAAGATGATGGAATTGAGGGCACGCAACCGACGCAGCAGCTTACTCAAACGCAGCGCACGGCTTCTATGCCTAATCCCGACGAGCCTGGCTACTGGGGAGTGCTTATGCCGGTTGGAAGAAGAGATCTCAACAGCGTCACATTCTTGAACGAAAAGCCTGCATATAGATTTGGCAGACATCCCCAAGAGAACGATATCATTTTAAATGGAAAGAAAATCAGTTGAGTTTGGTGGCTTTGTGGTGGTGATGGCAGAGATCTGACTGAGCACGTCAGGTAACAACCATTGCAAGGTTTATCAGACTGGTGATTACGATAACGCAGACGATGGCGATCAGAATGCCTCTGAAATCGTCGTATTTATTGAAGATACGAGGTGAGTGCGGTTTGACGCGACAGATGCACATTCTAAGCATTCAATGGTAGTTCGAATGGTACTTACGTGTGTATATACCAATATCACGCTTTTATCCTAACTAGTCACCAAAGATAAATCAAATCCGCTGCGGTAAAGGCGTACAGAGAAGGTTGATGCCTGGTGATGAAGTCAGCTTCGGTAATCCACTCTCAAATGCACCAGGCACATTAGACGACTATCGTTAGTCAAGTGTTCCTCCGCAGGCCCATCTGACTCGCGTATCAGGGTACATTTTCAGACCTCGCCCTAAGAAGGCTCAGAGTATAGACGAAAATGCAGGTGGCGGTGTATTTGCCAAGTATGAAATAGGGTGGGTTTGTTCATCAGCTTTGGATCCTAAGTTGACCAGCTCAAAGTGCACAAATTGGAAAAGGATCATTCGCTAGTGTTAAGAAGGCTTACGAGCGGAGTTCAGGCATTCCACGGGCAGTTAAGCAGATTGCCAAGCATAGGTTTGCTATGAATCAGAAGACCCTTAAAATGTTTGAACGTGAAATTGGCATTATCAAGATCTTGGACCATGTGCGTCATTGTGTTCTGACATGATACTCTTTTCAACACCTTTCTGACAATTCAATTCAAGGAAAACATTGCAAGATTCTGTGATATATTTGAAGACGATCAGGTGATATATCTCGTAATCGAATTCGCTGCAGGAGGGGATTTGTTGGATTACATCATCAATCGAGGTGGTTTATGTGGGTATCACTAAAGCACAATATGTAAATCTAACACACACGCTCAGCTGAACGTGAAGCAAGGGATATCGCAAGACAGATGTGTGCTGCTATGGCGTATACTCACGAAAAGGGAATCACCCATCGTGATTTGAAACCAGAAGTGGGTTGTATAGCTTGATCTGGAATTGCGGAGTAAACTAACGCAAATCCCTAAGAACATTCTGCTTTGCACGAAAGATGTAGAACTACCACAAATCAAGATTACAGATTTTGGCTTGGCTAAAGCTGTCGATAGCCAGACACACCTCAAGACAATGTGCGGCACACCATCATACCTGGCGCCTGAAGTTGTTTTGAAAAGACCAGAGGGTTATGATCAAGCGGTCGATTCATGGAGTACTGGAGTGATCATTTATGCCATGCTAACGAATTCGTCGCCATTTGACGAGCAAGAAGATGAACCATTGCATGAGAGAGTACAAAAACGACAGGTAGACTACGACGTTCTAAAGCAGTTAGGAATGTCTGACAGTGCTATTGACTTTATCTCCAAGTTGTTGATAGCCGATCCTGAGACCCGAATGTCACTAAAGGACGCGCTCAATCATCCATGGATAAATGAAGTGAAGGTGGCAAGACCACCACCACCACCACCAATCCCAGTACCTAACTTTACCAGCAAAGACCACAGCAACGAAGACAGAAACGAAGTAATTAAAGGACAGATCGAAGCTTTGCAGTCGGAGTTGAAGAACGGGAACGGTAATACAAATAATACAGCAGGAACGAGGACGCCATATAGAAATGGATTCTTCCAGGACGATGACAGCTCATCGCCACCGAAATTCAGCATACCGTCGTCGAATCACTCAAATCAGAACATGTTCTCGTCTTCTCCGCTTCCAGCATCTGGTAATAGAAATGGGTACAGTGGGAACAATGGCTATAATCCAAAGTCAGACGTCAGCTGCAGTGCAGATATGTCGCAGCTCCAGCTTCAGCATCTGTCTCCAATGTTGAAAAGGAAACATCCTGACGATGGCAGTGAGGAGAATTACGGGGAGGACAGCTCACCACGTGGCCATGTGCTTAGAGATCGCAAGCAAGTGAGGCATTAGGTTGGGTGTTATTCAACCTTCTGTCTACGACTTCCATGTTTTCATTTTTGGCACAATGTTCAATCAAATGTAAATTATTACTTTAACGCTTTGCTTTGCTTTGTTGCTTAAATCTTTGACTGCTTTGCCGCTTATGGCTCATGTGCGTGCCTGATCTGACCTCTCGCCTGTGCACACCGCGCGCTGGCTTCTTTGATTAGAACACGTCACAACACGAAAAAAACATGGGACTGAAAGCGTGAGTAGGGTGTACAAGAGAAGGGAACAAACTAACAAGTACATAGGCTGATTTTAGTCGGAGGTTAGTGATAGCAGAGCAACAGCGTAAACAGTGCAAATAGTCAAGCTTACGCAACGCACATTCAGGATTCGGTACGCGGCTGAGACCACTAACGCTCACGTTGCCCAAGCCACTCGTACCATTCTGCAACAAACCGATGATAGTCCATCAGATAGAAGCGCTAGTGCAGGCCGGCGTGACAGACATAGTTCTCGCGGTAAACTACCGTCCTGAGATAATGGAGAAGGTGTTGAAAGAGTGCGAGGAGCGGTATAAGATAACGATTCATTTCTCCATTGAATCTGAGCCATTAGGCACAGCAGGTCCATTGAAATTAGCCGAGAATATACTAGGAAAAGACGACTCCCCGTTCTTTGTTCTCAACAGCGACGTTACGTGCAACTATCCCTTTGAACAGCTGCGAGATTTCCACAACTCGCACAGCAGTGCCGGGACGATAATGGTAAGGGGGGGATGATTAGCGAGTATCGAAAAGTGGTGCATCTAACACGCCCACACCAGGTCACAAAGGTCGACGAGCCCTCCAACTACGGTGTCGTCGTTATGCACACCGGCTCCTCCCAGATAGAGCGTTTTGTCGAAAAGCCCAAGACGTTTGTCGGAAACCGGATCAATGCGGGTATATACATATTCGATCCAAAAATGCTATCGCGTATAAATCTTCAACCAACGTCAATCGAGACGGAAGTGTTCCCGCCAATGGCAAGTGATGGCGAGCTACACGCTTTCGATCTGCAGTCTTTCTGGGCAGATGTAGGTCAACCGAAAGATTACATTCATGGGACATGTCTGTATTTGTCACACCTCAGCAATTACTCGCCGAACCAACTCACACAGCCGTCCCAACATAGCTGGGTTAATGGCGGGAACGTCCTTGTTGCACCGTCGGCGGAAATAGATAGTAGTGCACTTATTGGACCTAACGTCGTCATCGGACCAGGTGTTAAGGTGGGAAGGGGCGCAAGGTTGCAAAGGTGTGTCATTATGGACGGTAGCAGAATTAGAGACCATAGCTGGATTCACTCCACTATCGTCGGCTGGAATTGCACTATTGGTAGATGGGTGCGTATAGAAAATATCGCTGTCCTCGGCGATGATGTAGTCGTCAAAGATGAACTTCACATCAATGGCGCTTCTGTCCTCCCCCACAAATCCATTTCTGCATCTATCACTGAACCAAAGATAGTCATGTAGGAAAAAAGAAAAAGAAAGAGAAACACTCTAATTGATCATATACTCTGCTTTATTTGTACAAAGGTTTAATATACAATTACTGTCTTATTATCCTCGGTATCCACCGTGAGGAGGTCTCTGTGCGCCGGCGTAGCCGCCATAGCTGCCCCTGTATCCGCCAGTAGGTGGCGGTGGACGGGGTCTACCCATACCCATCGTCGGCGGTGGAGGACGTGGCCTAGCGCCGTTGGCCAATGATGGAGAAAACACTCCTTGGCCAGGTGGAGGGCGCGCGCCCATCGGTCTGCCTTGAATATAGCTTGGAGGCGGTCTGTGTGGACGAGCGCTCCCGAACTGCGGGCGTGGCGGCCTACTAGAAGGCACAGCCGAGTTATTGCCTCTGAACTGGTTATGTCCACCACCTCTGTAATTGTTGTTGTTGTCGCCGCCGTTCTTCGCCTTCTCGATGTCGTAGCTGGAAAGTTGTTTGGGTTTACCTTTGAATGACTTGAGGATAGTGCTCTTGTGTGGATGTGTCTGCTCCGGGAAGCCATACCGAACAGCAATAGAACGGTCATCAACTACATCCGGCTGGTCCTCGAGTGTGCTCAGCGGCGAGTAGAATGTAGATCCAGGTATAACGTCCGCATCTGCCTCAGCGTAACCAGCCAAACTGTCAGCCTTGGCTAGATCCAACTCAATACGTGAATTGCCCTTTCGCTTCGTATAAAGCTTGCATATTTGGTCGTAAAGCGGATGCTCTTCGCTAATCATCAGGGTCTCACATCCCCGCTCATTCCGCCTCTTCTCATCATCGCTCAAGTCGTCGTAGCGTGTCTTGAGCGCAGAAGTTAGTCGTTCCTCGTCTATAAACGGCAGCAATGGCACAGCCTGCCACACCATCTTCTTTCCATTCATGTCGATGTTGAAATCTTCTGGATAGAAATCAAGTATGGGTGAGTCATGACTTGTCATATATTCACGGAATGGGCGCGGTATATGCACTCCGGACGCTGCAGGGAAAACTCCCATCAGCTGCTCAAACGGGCGGAATGGTTTACCCAGTTCAAATTTAATTGGCAGTGATTCAATATTTTCAAAATCAGCTGCAAACGGGGCGTAGTGGTACGGGTAATACCATTTCCATGATGGACAGCCTTGGTAGTAGTACTTGAGTACCCAGCAAAGACCCTCCAGATACTTATGAACGATACTGCGGTAAATTAGCTGGGCTAGTTGGGTGTGTTCATGTCAGACTCACGTCCTGCGCTGTTCGACATCCGATAAATCAATATTGAATTTTTGTCGGTAATAGCGCTCTCTATAGCCTGGCTCCCACAACTTAACTGTATCCTCCTGGTCGACGGTGCCATCGGGGTTGACTTTCGGCTTGGATGGCTGTGTGCTGCTCTCTTCACCCTGCTCTTCGTCTTCTGGTTCGGCTTTCGTTACTTTCACACCTGGAATCTGCTCGTCTTCTGGTACGTCTTCTTCAGGATGTTTGCGTTTATTGTCCTCTTCTGTCTCATTGAGCCTCTGGTTCTCTTGTTTCACCTGTCCATCACTCTTCATCTCAAACCCACCACTCATCTGAGCTTTCAACATGTCAGCCGCATTCATGTTTGCCATGCGCATTTTGTGTCTATTCGCAATTAGGTCGTTGTTTGATTTAATGTCGACGCTTTTGTATTCGACGCCTCCAATGGACGAGCTGTCCGTAGAAGCGTCCATGTTTCTGTCGCTTGGGAGCGGTGCGCGCGTGCTTTGAGAGCCTCTGTTGCTCAGTTCAACATCTCTCTTCTGTTGCTCCATCTTCCTCCTCTTGGCATTCCTATCCTGGCGGTCTTCGGTTTCCTTCCTACGTCTGAATATCTCATCCTCACTGCTGGACAGCCCATCCATGATCATTTGCGCGCGCTTGAGGTTGACATCACCATGCTTGGTGAGGTAGCCTCCCATCAATGGCAAGCAACGTTTCCAAATAGCGAGTAAAGTATCAATAGCTCCCTCCCTAATCTCTAACGAAGGTAGATGGGGAAGAAAATCGTTACCGACAAAGAATATCATAAACACCCAGTCATCAATGGCGCGTTCTAAATCATACCCAAATGGCATATTAGGCAGTTTAAGTTCAAAGTAGAGGTATTCTCTGAGAGTAGTGACGTCTAAGAAAATGAAAGGGTTTGGTTCGGCTGGCTGATCAGAATTGGGTTGTTGCGGTGGACCTCTACCACCTTTATTCTGTTTGCGCTGTTTATCAGACTGAGCGAAGACGTCCTCACGTAAAACTCTGAAATTTGGCTCGTGGGTAGCAAGAGCAAGCATGATTAGATCAGCGTCGAGACCGTATATGACATGCTCCGTGTTTGGGTTGTGAGACGGCTGTGAACGCTGACGACGAATGAAATCCATAATCTTGTGTTCACCTTCACCGGGAACGCTAGCATCTGAGATTATAACTTGAAGGTTTTTCCAGCCATCGTCTTGATTCATTTTACGAGCGACCCAGTACCTTAAAGCTTGAGCGAGGAGGTCCATGAAGGGGGTGCCAGGAGTAATGGCGTTACTGTCCCATGCACGCTTATCCTTTTGTTCGTCAGTGTAAGTGTGACCTTGAGCTGGGGAGGGAGTTAAAGGCGGATATAGAAAGTCAAAGACAAACCGACTGACCTTCCATTTCTCTGTAATGCTGCTGACGAGAATCCTCCTTCTCTTTGGCTTCCTGGGCGGATCTAAAGCGACGACCACGCTGTTGATTCATCTTGGCTCTAGGAGCAACACCATCGATAGCCATCATGAGTAATTTACGCGGACGAATCATATTAACGACTCTTTCGGTATAAATGAAAACTTCGCGCATCATTTCCTCCTCAGTTTCAGGAGCAGGCTTGTTTTCAGGATGTGAGCATGGATGTACGATACCGTTCATATCCAAGTAAAGACAGTCAAATTCCTGATTATTGGGATTTGGTTGTGTAATGTCAACTGGAGTATACTCTGTGACGTTGCCATTCTCATCGCGGGAAGATTCGATTGGCTTTGGATGCTGCTCTTCAACTTTATAAACGATTCTTGGATATTTCTGGGGATAAATTCGTCAGCATGGCTCAGTGTATCGACGGAGATAACCCACTTTAGATAACCAACGGAAGAGTGCGGGAACACCCTGTAGACAGGCGTGAGGAAACAGATCTCTAATAAAAACAGCCAAATTACCATTTTAATTTAAAAATTTCAATGTGGACGTTGAGATCTGAGAAGATTATCACGCTATCTCTCTTCTCAAGCGTACTCGCAACATCGAAATAGAAATGGGCAAAAAAGAGGTTAAAGTGGGTAAATGTGTTTATGCCTGATACAAGCTAACAAACACCAGCAAACATCCACTGCACCACCAAAGAAGGAAAAGAAAGAGAAGAAAGTTAGTTTGTTAAATTTGCTCACTATCCCTATTAACACGTGAATAAGTCCAAATCTGCCTCAAAGAAGGAACCTACTCCTCCTCCAAAGCCTGTTTCCTCTTCTGATTCTTCTTCCTCTTCAGATTCAAGCGATAGCGATGTGTGTTACAAATTTTACACTTCTTCCTTTATCTTACTTTTACCACTCAGGATGATAAGAAGAAGTCTAAGAAGGCCTCTCCTCCTAAGAAATCCTCAAAAGCCGCTAAGAAGTCATCCTCTAGCGATGATAGCGATGATAGCAGTGATTCTGAAGACGAGAAGCCAGTAAAAAATGACTCTAAGAAGGATTCTAAGAAAGAGGCTAAGAAGCCTGCACCAGCACCAGCTAAGAAAGACGAAAGCAGTGACTCTTCTGACTCTTCCTCATCCGACGACGAACCTGCTCAAAAATCTGCACCTGCTGAACCATCTAAAAAGGACGATTCATCTAGCTCAGAGTCTTCAGACAGCTCAGACGAGGACGAGAAGATGGCTGATGCTAAGGCTCCTCCAAAGAAGGCTGCTAAGGACGACTCTAGCGATTCTAGCGACAGTGATTCTTCTGACGATGACAAAGATGCCAAGGTTACTGAGAAGCCTGCCCCAGCTAAGAAGGATGACAGTAGCTCTTCTTCAGACTCCTCTTCGGATGAGGAAGAGAAGGCTGAACCTGCACCTGCACCTGAAGCAACCGAGGCACCTTCAAAGAAGCGTAAGGCGGAAGACATGGAAGTCCCAGAGACCATCACCGTAGACAACACTCCACAAATCTTTGTCGGTCAATTGTCTTGGAACATTGATGATGAGTGGTTGAAGAGCGAGTTTGAGCAATTGGGTACAGTAAAGAGCGCGCGCGTTCAATTAGACAGACAAAATGGTCGCTCTAGAGGGTTTGGTTATGTCGAATTTGAGTCACATGACATTGCACTCAAAGCTATGGAACAATTTGCTGGTAAAGAAATTGATGGTAGACCAATTAGAGTAGATTTGAGCGTTCCACGCGCACCAAATCCAGAAAAGAGGGCTAAGTCATTCGGAGATCAACGTAGTGATCCATCCAACACTTTGTTCGTTGGAAACTTATCATTCAACACGAATGAGGACAGCGTTTGGGAATTCTTTGGGGAGTTTGGAGCGATTGAGAGCGTACGTGTACCAACTGATAGGGAAACTGGAGCACCAAAAGGTTTCGGTTATGTCAGTTTCGCTGATGTTGACACTGCCAAGGCAGCAATCGATGGTGCAGCGGGAAGTGAGTTGGATGGAAGGGTTTTGAGATTAGATTTCAGCACACCAAAGGACAGAAGTGCAGGTCCACCTAGAGGCGGTGGTCCAAGAGGCGGCGGTAGAGGTGGAAGAGGTGGCAGAGGTGGTGCACCAAGAGGTGGTGGCAGAGGTGGATTCAATGCCAACAGATCAGGTGCTATTGCCCAGCCACAAGGAAAGAAAATGACATTTGACTAGATTATATAAGTGATTCTTGTAGATAATGCGTATTTAAATATATATTGGGTTTATAGGCGAAAACATGGTATAATTGACAATGTTTCTATTCTACATTGTGCCTTGAAAATTCTCAACACCAAATGACACTTCAAAGTCAAAATTTTCCGATAAAGTGTGGGCTTATAAAAGGGACACAACCAATTTTATTTGTGTTACTTGTTCGTCTTCAGGGTTCAAGATATAAATTGCATGAAACAGCTCAAGGCTAGCCACTGAGATTGAAGACGCACCAGCCAGTAGCTAATATGGAAAACATAATTTGAATCGAGTCAACTGGAGAAAGCCTCACTGATGAGCCTCTCTAACTTCAACCAACAACTCCACCAATGAGGCTAATTGATAGGCTCGGAAAGAAGAAAGAGGAAGGGGAAAAGCAGCGGAGGGATAAGAAGTCTGATAGGTCAAGTAAAGATGAGAAAGAAAAGGAGGAAGATAAAGAGCAGATACGAAAGGTTGGTGTGGTGTTATGGCTTTATACAGCTCACACGGATGTAGTCGTCAATTGTACCAGAAATAGATCCAACGACAAAAGAAGCTGTAATTCCATGAAATTTGTAATTTTTAATCGATCAATTGGGTGAATAAACCCTGTTCTCAACCACCAAGCAACTGATGAGCCATCCAACGAATCCAAATACGTCGAATAGCAGTCAATCAATACCAGTAAACCCGAATGACTTGGAATATTTAATTGGTTTTAAAGATTTCATCTTTTGGTTGAAATTATCTGGAAAATTCAATCCAAACGAGGACAAGGACGAGCTATACAATAAATACCTTGAATATAGAAAATTATTTCATTCTAGACAGTGCTACACGCTTTTCTTACAACAGAAGCATCAGCCTTGGTTTGTAGAGAAGTACTACCCTTCAAAGGAAGATCATCGTAATCATTTAAAGTTACGCGGTTGGAATTCTAAACCCAGAGATTTCATCGAGGATCTCAATTCGGGTGCTTTTGACAGTGTCTCATTCGATAAACCTCCAAAAGACTCGAACGAATCAACTCAGACGACACCTTATACTATCCAACCTCCTAATCACCCTCAGTTATTCATAAAGAGCATCCCTCCTGCTATTGGTCGATCTAAGTTGGAATCTTACTTTTCTCAGCTCGATGGATTTGATTATCTGGCTCTATCTGATCCACAAGCCGTAAAAAGATATCATAGGACAGGCTGGGTTAGTTATAAACAGGGTATTGATTTGGACTATTACCTGAAAAACCAACTCAGTCATCCTAAAATTGACACTTTCACTCTTTATATTAACAAATGTGACACTCCAATCACAACTAAAGCAAAGGTCGCACCTCCAATCAGCAACACTCCAGACAGATTGAGACAGGATCTTGGTAACATTAAGAAACTATGTACACACCTCGAATCCACTTACAATACAATATCAAACAATGATCTTTCTATCAACATATCCCAGCATATCTCCAACGCTATCACAAAGCTCAACATCTCCGATCACACCACTAGACTCAAGAAAGAGCTCGACTTGTACATACTATACCTGCGCAACGCTTTCAACACTTGCTATTACTCTGCTTCTATCCATGATTTCAAGGAAGAGCTAGTAAGGAAGTCGTGCATTTATTACCGTAACACTGCAAACCCACCGGACAACCACGAAGACGCCTACGATTCTCATAAGTCTGATAATTGGATGAGACACCTAGACGAGAAGATATCGTCCTTGATAGAGCCAAATTTCGATTACTTGGCATGTGGTGGTTTTGACTATGATGAGCAAGTAACGGCTGTAGTGTCGAAGTTGATAAAGAAAGAGGATGAAAATAAGTTTAGGTGTCTAGAATGCACCAAGTTATTTAGAGCTACTGAATTTATAGAGAAACACATACTCAACAAACACAGCGAAATGATTGACGTAGATAAACTAGATGATATAGTAGCATTCAACAATTACATACGCGATCCAAATCGCGTAAATCCACTAGCTGATCTACCTGCTTGTGTGAATAGACGTTTTCCTGGAGCTGCCATTGCCAGGCAGCGCGAAGCAGAGAAAGAGCGAGAGCGCACAGAGCGAGAGAAAGCTAACAGGAGGGAGTATTACGAACCGGGTGCGTACGATCGCTACAACAACGAGCGATATGATTATGACAGGGATTATGAGCGTGGAATGGGTCATGCCGTATTCAAACACAAGCGACCACATGAGTATAACGACGAAGGTGGTGTGAAGAGGTTCAAAAGCGTTGGTATACCGTCATGGGCGAGAAATGTTCCTCAACATACCCTCCCACCTTCTTACAGAGAGGCGCCAAGCGCTAGTGCGAATCCTGCTAGTGTTAACCCTAGACGCATTCCTCCCCCACCAGGCGCCAAGGTCGATCCTAGAGCTGGTGGAAGCAGTAATACGTATGAAGATCTGGATACTGTTGCTGGGGGTGATGATGTCGAGTTGCAGTATTAATTATAGTTTATTCTGTTGCAGCTTTCCACAACTACTCGCTTCATATTTATTGTACGAAAAATGTATTGAAATTTGCCGATATCGTATTGTAAAAAATTTTTGAGATGCAATTGCAACGTGTGAATAGCATTGAATGAGAATTTCAGCATTTTTGCTGATTGCTAGATAAAAAGCTAGCCCCACGCGGGGCTCGAACCCGCAGCCTTGTGATTAAGAGTCACACGCTCTACCGATTGAGCTAGCGAGGCTGTTGAAAAAGTATCCATTGCTAATTATATAATATACAACAGTTGGAATAAATAAATTTTCATTTGGTCGGAGCAAAGAATTAAGTAGCCACCAAAACATTATATAGAGCCTTTTCTGCTGGTGACCATGTCAAGTAAGTTACATAAACAAAACCTTGATAAGTATTTTCAAAGTTTTGTTTTAATCTTGCTAAGTACTCATATTGCACAGGATTTTTAGATGTAGGAAGTTCGATCA
>NW_008806300.1:0-64570 GCF_000400465.1 Wallemia ichthyophaga EXF-994 | reverse complement strand
CATATTACCTAAATATAAATAGTTTTGATTATTCAATGATTTTTATTTTTATATATGGATGACTTTTAATATGACTTTTTATATTATTTACTTATAGAAGTTATTGATATATTATTAACGCCTTTACGGAATCGAACCGTAATTCTCCCATTTCGTAGATGGACGCTTTGACCGTTTAGCTAAAGACGCATTAATTAAATAAATTAAAATAAAAATTAAATAATACTGACTTTAACATTAATATATTACTTATTATTATTAATATAATATTGAAATATTAACTTAACTTTATACAAATAGGCGGACTCGAACCGCCATGACATAATTGTCACTCGTACCTAAAACGAGCCTGTCTACCAATTTCAGCATATTAAAGATCTATTGGTTGTGTAATAATACAATTAGGAAATAAATAACAATTTAAAGATATTATAAAATATATGAAACTAAAAGGTTTTTAATCAAGATATGAAAGAAGGTAAATTAACACAGGAATAGAATTAAATTATTGATAGATGACTGTTCAATAGTTGAAATTCACCTTGGTTGCATATACTGGTTAGTAAACGAGTATTCGGCTAGGTCCTATTAGTAATAGTTAATAAAGTAAAACCAGTAAAAGTTATATTAATCATATGCTTGAGAATTAATAAAATTATGTACATATTAGATTATATATTATCTTTATTGAAAGTTGATAACCAGTATTAGTTTATATAGATATCTAATTATCAATTCAGTAAAATAAATAAATATATGTATTCTAGCATTTATATTAATGAAATATATAGAGTTATTTAGTTATATAGCTATTAGATACATTTAATAAATAAGGATTAAGTTATATTATTACTAGATTACTATTAGAAAAATTTAGATTAGAAATATTTAATAGGTTTATTAATTTTATGAAATTTATAAGTATAGTAAAATGAAGGGATTAAAAAATATTATAATTAAAACTAGAATATCAAATTAAATATTTAATAAATTATATTATTTACTAACACATGACGATAAAAATATTTGTAAAAACTTAAATTTATATAAGCTATTTTTATATTATACATTAAAGATAAGTGTAATATTGATTAAAATATATCATATATAACCAATACCATTAATAATTATTTTTATCATCTATAAAAAGAAATAAAGTGAGTGATTAATGAATTAACCTTATTATTATCAATAATGATCAGTACATTTTATTATTAAATAAACTTTTAAATATAATTAAGTAGAAGATACATATATATATAATGATATTTATATGAATATGATATTTATTAAAATACCATATTACCTAAATATAAATAGTTTTGATTATTCAATGATTTTTATTTTTATATATGGATGACTTTTAATATGACTTTTTATATTATTTACTTATAGAAGTTATTGATATATTATTAACGCCTTTACGGAATCGAACCGTAATTCTCCCATTTCGTAGATGGACGCTTTGACCGTTTAGCTAAAGACGCATTAATTAAATAAATTAAAATAAAAATTAAATAATACTGACTTTAACATTAATATATTACTTATTATTATTAATATAATATTGAAATATTAACTTAACTTTATACAAATAGGCGGACTCGAACCGCCATGACATAATTGTCACTCGTACCTAAAACGAGCCTGTCTACCAATTTCAGCATATTTGCATTTTATAGACCTAAAAGACCCTTTTAAAATCCTATAGTATAACCCATTAAGTATATATTATAACTTTATATTATAAAAGTTACACTATATTTACCTATAATAAAATTTAATTAACAAACTCCATAATTCAAAAATCACTAAATCTTTTAAATATTCTATGATTTATTCAAAAAAATAAAACTAAATTGTATGATAAAAATAAAATCCTAAAAAGTCTATTAGATATAATAAAAATGGTTAAAAATTGTCTATTTTTAAACTAAACTAAACTCATCTAAAATAGACAAACCTATAAAAAGTTTATAATACGGTATTGGTTTATTAATTATGCAATATATTACTTTTAAATTTTTTATTAATAATATTTCTTACGTTTATATAATATTATGTATATACGACAGCTAACCAAGTATCACCTCCAAATCTCATCAAACAATCAAGGTATTAAAGTTAGGGTTATTATTGATTATCATCTTCTTCTTCTATATTTATATAGAGTTTTAATCCAATTGTTGTATTGTGTAGCTTTATAACCTGTTAATGGATAGAAAAATAAAAGAACTTAACAACTTCATCGATATGAGTCTTAGATTTTAATTCTAAATAACTAAGAGTTTTTTATCTAAATATAAATTTTTAGATGTATTAATTAGTCTATATTTTTATGTCTTTTACTATCTTTTTAACTACTAAAAATCATGCAGTTTCATTACGATTCCCATAAAATTCATCTCCGTCAAACATAGGAGAAATACTTAGAATTATTTCTAACTGAGAATCAGTAAAATATCTAAACATTCTACTGTTACTACTTACTAGTTAATTGATAATAAAATTCAATTTTATAAATTTTGACAAATTATTAATTAAACTACAATAATAGAAGATTTATACTATTGTAATAAACTTTTATATAAATCCAAACAATTAACGTATAATATTACTTGTTTCCAAGTACAATAGATTAAAAAAATTTAAAATCCAATACCTATAATTTTTATTTTTTATTATAAATAATTATTCTCTTTAATCTGCTATAATAGCAATGTAAATAAATCTAATAATTATGTATAGACGATTAAAAATAAATACTAAATAGCAGATATTGTTAGAAATGATACATGAAAGTATCAAATTGATGGTATCTTATCTTTTTTTTAAATAAATATCAGAAATATCAACACATATCAACCTGATGAAACTTTAGGTATAATAATTTTATAAAATACACTATACTACTTCTTACTATTTTCAGAATTAGTATGTGATAGAATTTTATATCTACCTGACCTTGTTTCAGTCCTTTTAGAATATTAGTTTTCAAGCCCAATCCTTACCTAATATGTGAATAGAAAGACTAACTTGCACTCCTTTTTCCTCATTTTTAAGATCAATCCATTCAACTACAACACTTGGTCTAATTGGAGTTTTTATATTTGTTATGAAAGAATAGCCTATCCGTATGTTTATTACCAAAAAAGTGATTTTTATCACCCATCATCTTTTCAGATTTAGTTAGATCAGGATATGCATGACGTCTATAATCAATGCACTATTGTAAACTTTAAGTTCACCATAAGTGTCTTTATTCGAGATTTTATCTATTTGTCAAATTCTTCTAATACACAAAACTTAAAATTTTATTCCATATTTTTGACTACTCTAGTATTGGCATTAGTTTTCTTATAAGAATCAGATAGATAACTTAATGCTCTTCTTAAATCTCTACCAATATAAAGGTCACCAGTAATAGTATTTAACCATGCAGAAACACCACCTTTACCATAAACCTGCATCCATAAATCCAGATTTTGTCTAAGATTTACACTAGAAATGAGACAAAGGGTAGAAACCGTATTTGTTAAAACCTTTCATCATCTTTTTTCTTTAACTACAATACAAATAACAGATATTATCTATTAAAGTACAAAACTTTTATATTTTCCAAACAATTAACGTATAAAAATGTAACAAGTACTATAGATTTTTAAAAATTTAAACCTAATACCTATAATTTTATATTTTTTTATAAACAATTATTTTCTTTTCTCTCTAATTAAAATATATAATATGTATAGACGACTACTAACAATAAATACTAAATAGTAAATATTGTTAGAAATGATACATGGAAGTATCAAATTGATGGTATCTATGAGAATAGTACTAAGAATGCTACCATTAAGGCGAACAATCCTGTAGCTTCAGCTAGGGCGAATCCTAGAATAGAGTATGAGAATAGTTGTCCACGTAGACTAGGGTTTCTAGATACAGCGTTAATTAATGCTGCAAAAACCATTCCAATCCCTACTCCAGCTCCACATAGTCCGATAGAAGCTAGTCCAGCTCCGATGAATTTTGCTGCTTGGATCATAGTTGATGAATAAAATTAACATACTCTTTAATTAGAGATGACTACTAACGAGACATTACCTATATTTTTTATATACAATTAAAACCAAACATAATTATATCATGTGCTGATGACTAAAGTATTATCTTATATACACCTATACACTATTAAGAATTATAATAAATTAACAATATACTGTTAAGGATTACATATTAATGTATATACAACATTTATAACAAATATACCAACATCTACTATTATATTATAAATTTTTAATTAACAAAAATAATAGTAGTTATAATTTTTACTAAGTTAAATATTATTACTGATATTTTTGTTATTATCTGCTATTGCAATATTTTATATTATATATGTATGGATGACCTATATCAAAGACAATAAAAATACACCAAGTTATACACCCAATTAATATAGTATAGTACACTTTATATAGATTTATTAAATTTTAGATTATAAAAATTTTAGATTTTTTGTGTTATTTTGTGTTTTCTTTTTTTTAATAAGATGGAGCATATGTAATTGTTAAGTCATTTATAAAAAATTAGTACAAACAAACTACATTCTTACGAATTAACATTATTTGCCTATAGAGGTAGTCTTCCTCTTTTTATTCTAAATATATTAGAATAGTATGTTTCCGTTAGTTGGTTTCGTTCTTAAGATGCATTCAGAACTTCTCACAAATCTATTTAGCTTAACAGCAAATGCAATAAAAATTACAACTGTGTCACCAGAGATAGATCATTTATCGGTCCTTTCGTACTAGATAATGCTCTAACATTAACATATTGTTACTGCAGAAGATAGGGAACGTACTGTCTTACGACGTACTGAACCCAACTCGCGTACCCTTTTAATCAACGAACAGTTGAACTCTTAGGTGCTGATGCACACCTGAGCTAGGATGAGTCGACATCGAGGTCTCAAGCCCCCGGGACAATATGGACTCTCTCCGGGGATAAAGCTGTTATCCCTAGCGTCAATTTATAAATCTATTTAAAGATTATTCATGGATTTATTCATACTTACTTATAAAAAATAAGCTATAATATAAAATCTCTTAATTAATTATTATAACTGCTAATTTGTACTATTCATATAACATTTTTAGTATTATTACTAGCTATCTAAATATTAGTACATTCTAGCATAAAATTATATTCTTAATCAGTGATTAAGGCCACGCTTAAAAAATTATATTTGTTTTATGGTTTGTCTTATCTATTAGATAATAAATATGGGAATAAAACTTTCTATTTTATAAGACCTAGCTTTTATCTAATTAGCGCCAGCCCTCTCATACGGTACTGGCGGATCACTATAACCTACTTGCGTACCTGATTGACATATCTGTCTCACAGTCAGCAAAACTTAAACTATTACATTAACTTAGATTTACAACAATCTTTCGGTTTCCATCCGAACTTGGTTTTACTTTGCATTTCTCTGATACCTTTTAAGAGAAGCTCGTCCCAAGCAAACTACCCACTAACTACTGTTCCAATAATAGGTGAATAATAGTGAAAAATTAAGGATGGTGTCTCATCAACGTGTATAAATTAATATACACTACCATCTACCCTGAACGGAATTTTTACTATTACAATAGTTAGCTGCAGTAAAGCTGCATAGGGTCTTCCCGTCTATCTGCAGTTAGATCGTATCTTCACGACCACTCCAATTTCACTGAACTTACCCTTGAGACAGTGGACCCATCGTGCTTCCATTCATGCAGGACCATAATTAGTGGCCAAGGAATTTCGCTACCTTAGAATCCTTATAGTTAAGACTGCTGTTTACCAGACGTTATAAGACTTCCCTAACTATTAATTAGAGTTACCTATTTAGCGTCTTGGCACTGAGCAGGACTCGATCCCTATACTAAGAAATTAATCGTTGCAGAGATCTGTGTTTTTGGGAAACAGTCGCAGGTCCCGATTGTATGATACCACTTAGTGTGGTCACTCTTATTGTCTAACGTACGAGTGCAATTTGCCGAGTTCCTTAAGGCCAAGGAATTTAGCTACCTTAGAATCCTTTTAGTTAAGACTGCTGATTACCAGACGTTATAAGTCTTCCCTAACTATTAATTAGAGTTACCTATTTAGCGTCTTGGCACTGAGCAGGACTCGATCCCTATACTAAGAAATTAATCGTTGCAGAGATCTGTGTTTTTGGGAAACAGTCGCAGGTCCCGATTGTATGATACCACTTAGTGTGGTCACTCTTATTGTCTAACGTACGAGTGCAATTTGCCGAGTTCCTTAAGGGTAATTGATTCACCTCTTGATATACTCTATGCGCGAACCTGTGTCGGTTTTTAGTACGGTGAATATTTATACATTTTCCTGAGTTTTAAAAGAAAAACTTTTTATATAAATTCCTCATCAGTCATAAACATAAGTTTATTTACCTTAGAGACCGTTTAAACTTATTCTGTTTAACATTTAATAAGAAACCTATCGCTTAAGAGGTACAGGGTTTAACCTGTTATTACGTTACTCATATCAGCATTATTACTTCTATTAAGTCCAGTTAATATAAAAACTAACCTTCGTCCTATAATAGAACACTCCACTACCTTACATATAATTTTTATATGCAAACACAGTATCAGTATAATATTTAAAGATCCTATGAATTTTCGGCGCTTCAATTCAGTAAATTATTTATTTCTAAATAAAATACCAGTAGGTTATTGAGTTGTTACACTTTCATTATTAGATTACGACTTCCAGATACACTTCATAACTGTCATCGAATTAAAACATCCTTACATTCACTTAATATTAATTTAAGAACTTTAACATGTGTTCAGGGCTGTTTCCCTTTTGACTATCCACCTTATCACAAATAGTCTGAATCTGTAATATCATTCTAACCAATTCCGAGGTTAACATTCAAAGGTAGAGTTTAATAAACCCCCCTATTTAATCAAAAATGATATGAATATCAGTGCTGTACAGGATTAGAATTTTTCTTTACAGTCTATACTAAGATATATTTCGTGGAGAACCAGCTATCCTCAACAGATTTGTCTTTCACTTCGCCAGCCACAGTTCATCAGAGAGTTTTGCAACACTCACCTGTTCGATCCAATAAATCTGACCATGGCTAAATCTTAAGGTTTCGGGTCAAATATTAATAACTTCTACCATAACCATTAAAAATGATTAAGTCGTTTTCACTAGGACTTCTTTTATATCTTGCTATTAATATTTACTCGCTGACTCATTATGCAAAAGGTACATCAGCCAAGGAATTTAGCTACCTTAGAATCCTTTTAGTTAAGACTGCTGATTACCAGACGTTATAAGTCTTCCCTAACTATTAATTAGAGTTACCTATTTAGCGTCTTGGCACTGAGCAGGACTCGATCCCTATACTAAGAAATTAATCGTTGCAGAGATCTGTGTTTTTGGGAAACAGTCGCAGGTCCCGATTGTATGATACCACTTAGTGT
This sequence comes from Wallemia ichthyophaga EXF-994, assembly GCF_000400465.1. NCBI lineage: Eukaryota > Fungi > Basidiomycota > Wallemiomycetes > Wallemiales > Wallemiaceae > Wallemia > Wallemia ichthyophaga. The sequence continues at coordinate 57,059 of NW_008806300.1, read as the reverse complement.
GGTCACTCTTATTGTCTAACGTACGAGTGCAATTTGCCGAGTTCCTTAAGGGTAATTGATTCACCTCTTGATATACTCTATGCGCGAACCTGTGTCGGTTTTTAGTACGGTGAATATTTATACATTTTCCTGAGTTTTTAAAGAAAAACTTTTTATATAAATTCCTCATCAGTCATAAACATAAGTTTATTTACCTTAGAGACCGTTTAAACTTATTCTGTTTAACATTTAATAAGAAACCTATCGCTTAAGAGGTACAGGGTTTAACCTGTTATTACGTTACTCATATCAGCATTATTACTTCTATTAAGTCCAGTTAATATAAAAACTAACCTTCGTCCTATAATAGAACACTCCACTACCTTACATATAATTTTTATATGCAAACACAGTATCAGTATAATATTTAAAGATCCTATGAATTTTCGGCGCTTCAATTCAGTAAATTATTTATTTCTAAATAAAATACCAGTAGGTTATTGAGTTGTTACACTTTCATTATTAGATTACGACTTCCAGATACACTTCATAACTGTCATCGAATTAAAACATCCTTACATTCACTTAATATTAATTTAAGAACTTTAACATGTGTTCAGGGCTGTTTCCCTTTTGACTATCCACCTTATCACAAATAGTCTGAATCTGTAATATCATTCTAACCAATTCCGAGGTTAACATTCAAAGGTAGAGTTTAATAAACCCCCCTATTTAATCAAAAATGATATGAATATCAGTGCTGTACAGGATTAGAATTTTTCTTTACAGTCTATACTAAGATATATTTCGTGGAGAACCAGCTATCCTCAACAGATTTGTCTTTCACTTCGCCAGCCACAGTTCATCAGAGAGTTTTGCAACACTCACCTGTTCGATCCAATAAATCTGACCATGGCTAAATCTTAAGGTTTCGGGTCAAATATTAATAACTTCTACCATAACCATTAAAAATGATTAAGTCGTTTTCACTAGGACTTCTTTTATATCTTGCTATTAATATTTACTCGCTGACTCATTATGCAAAAGGTACATCATCATCCAATTTTTTTAATTAGACTCTGACTGCTTAGAGATTTACGATTTCAGGATCTTTTTCACAAGTCATCGACTGTCTTTTCATCTTTCACTCACGTTACTCTTCACTATTGATGATCTAATCATATTTAGCCTTAGAAGATGATAACTCCTTATTTATTCTTATATTTATAAGAACATTCATACAGTTTTACCCATATTACTTATTATATATCTATTAATAAACCAAATAGAAGGCTATCACTTTATATTGTCAGTTTCAAACTGATTTTTTAATTATTTATTCCAAAATATTATTTGATTTATTTTTAGAAAGGCTTTATGGAATTCACTCGCCGTTACTATCAATATCTCGGTTGATTTCTTTTCCTTTCGGTAATTAGATGATTCTGTTCCCGAAGTAAATAAAACAAAGTTTTCACCAGAGAATGTGTATTAAAAACTATTAATTAAATACACTTTTGGTACTATTGACCTCTGCCAAGGAATTTAGCTACCTTAGAATCCTTTTAGTTAAGACTGCTGATTACCAGACGTTATAAGTCTTCCCTAACTATTAATTAGAGTTACCTATTTAGCGTCTTGGCACTGAGCAGGACTCGATCCCTATACTAAGAAATTAATCGTTGCAGAGATCTGTGTTTTTGGGAAACAGTCGCAGGTCCCGATTGTATGATACCCCTTAGTGTGGTCACTCTTATTGTCTAACGTACGAGTGCAATTTGCCGAGTTCCTTAAGGGTAATTGATTCACCTCTTGATATACTCTATGCGCGAACCTGTGTCGGTTTTTAGTACGGTGAATATTTATACATTTTCCTGAGTTTTTAAAGAAAAACTTTTTATATAAATTCCTCATCAGTCATAAACATAAGTTTATTTACCTTAGAGACCGTTTAAACTTATTCTGTTTAACATTTAATAAGAAACCTATCGCTTAAGAGGTACAGGGTTTAACCTGTTATTACGTTACTCATATCAGCATTATTACTTCTATTAAGTCCAGTTAATATAAAAACTAACCTTCGTCCTATAATAGAACACTCCACTACCTTACATATACTTTTTATATGCAAACACAGTATCAGTATAATATTTAAAGATCCTATGAATTTTCGGCGCTTCAATTCAGTAAATTATTTATTTCTAAATAAAATACCAGTAGGTTATTGAGTTGTTACACTTTCATTATTAGATTACGACTTCCAGATACACTTCATAACTGTCATCGAATTAAAACATCCTTACATTCACTTAATATTAATTTAAGAACTTTAACATGTGTTCAGGGCTGTTTCCCTTTTGACTATCCACCTTATCACAAATAGTCTGAATCTGTAATATCATTCTAACCAATTCCGAGGTTAACATTCAAAGGTAGAGTTTAATAAACCCCCCTATTTAATCAAAAATGATATGAATATCAGTGCTGTACAGGATTAGAATTTTTCTTTACAGTCTATACTAAGATATATTTCGTGGAGAACCAGCTATCCTCAACAGATTTGTCTTTCACTTCGCCAGCCACAGTTCATCAGAGAGTTTTGCAACACTCACCTGTTCGATCCAATAAATCTGACCATGGCTAAATCTTAAGGTTTCGGGTCAAATATTAATAACTTCTACCATAACCATTAAAAATGATTAAGTCGTTTTCACTAGGACTTCTTTTATATCTTGCTATTAATATTTACTCGCTGACTCATTATGCAAAAGGTACATCATCATCCAATTTTTTTAATTAGACTCTGACTGCTTATAGATTTACGATTTCAGGATCTTTTTCACAAGTCATCGACTGTCTTTTCATCTTTCACTCACGTTACTCTTCACTATTGATGATCTAATCATATTTAGCCTTAGAAGATGATAACTCCTTATTTATTCTTATATTTATAAGAACATTCATACAGTTTTACCCATATTACTTATTATATATCTATTAATAAACCAAATATAAGACTATCACTTTATATTGTCAGTTTCAAACTGATTTTTTAATTATTTATTCCAAAATATTATTTGATTTATTTTTAGAAAGGCTTTATTGAATTCACTCGCCGTTACTATCAATATCTCGGTTGATTTCTTTTCCTTTCGGTAATTAGATGATTCTGTTCCCGAAGTAAATAAAACAAAGTTTTCACCAGAGAATGTGTATTAAAAACTATTAATTAAATACACTTTTGGTACTATTGACCTCTCAAAAATTAGACCTCAAGACATCCATCGTAAATCCTTTAATTACTTAACAATTATTTCCATATGCTTTATGATACCTTTATTAATTAACATATTTATTTATTATTAATTATTATTTTTAAACCTTTTTATATTTAATATTTTTATTATTATTTTTTATTTTAATTATGTATGAATGACTTAGGAATAAGAAAAAAGATTTACCCTCAAATTTACAAATGTATGAATAACTATTAAAGATAATTAAGTTTTACTAGTATTATTACTATTAATATTACTTATATTTATTATATTACTTATAATACTTATATTACAATAAAACAAGGGTGGGCGGAATCGAACCACCATCCTCAAATTTGGAATTTGATATACTTGCCGTTGTACGACACCCTTCAATATTTAATTAATTTACTATCAATATATAAATTTATATTATATTCTATTTTGTCTTAATGAGCCGGAAAGGAATTGAACCTAATACCTTACAGTTATCGGCTGTACGTTCTACCATTAAACTACCCGCTCTTAAACTAAATTGAAATTTTTAAAAATAGTTATTTTATTAATTAATTTATTTATTATTTCTATCAATCGAGAAGATGCGATTCGAACGCAAAACTACTGACTCCCAAAGCAAGCTCCAATACCAATATGGACTCTTCTCGTATAATCTTCTATTATATACACTATATTTATTATAATTACTAATATAATCTTATGATTTACCTTTATTTATTTATTTTTATTATAAAGGTAAATGGGTGTGTAGTATAATCGGTCAATATATATTCTTGTCGAGAATAGCCATGCCGGTTCGAGTCCGGTCGCACTCGTAAATAATCAATTTAACACAGAATAGTTAATAACTAAAATCTCCTAAAGAATAATAAAAAATAATAATTATATTCTATTTAAAGTTATATTTTACTTATTATTACAATTAAATAATATAATATTTTATAAGATATAGGTAATATATGATTGATATGCATTTTTATAATTATTTACTATCGGTAATTTGTAAGGGGTATTAGTTACAATGGTATAACACTATTTTTGCACGATAGAGTTTAGGGTTCGATTCCCTAATACTCCAAAACCCTTATATATCAATTATCGTTCCCATAGCTCAGTGGTCAGAGTGCACGTTTGAAGCACGTGAGAGGTATGTTCGACTCATGCTGGGAACAATTAATAGAATATCACAAAGAAAATAAAACAAAAAAAATAAACACAATAAATAAACCAGTAAAAAAAGATAATTATAAATTTATATATACATTGATTTTTTATATGATTTAATAAACTTAACTTATAACTTAATTATACACTCTTATTATTATTTTTAACTATTTAATAAGGGGTATCAAAGCTATTTATATAAATTACACAACCAAGTTTATTTTATATATTTTTATATTAAATGTATAATAACACCCTATAATTTATATTCAGTTTTAAATATATAACTTTTTGATTACTTAATAAAGCATTTTATAGTTTTAATATTCTAAATAAATAATGAATATATACATTACTTATTTTTTATTTACTGTAAAACTTAGATAATATGTAAAATTAAAATAATTAGTATAACTTTTTTAGTATAAATAATTGTATTAAAATCTTACTATATTATATAATAATTAAAATGTAGAAATTTCCTTATTTGACAACAACAATTATAATAGAATAAAATGAAAATATAAGTACTAAAATAAAAGAATTTAATATTTTTTATAATTAAATAAGAATGTGTCAAATTTTTTAAGTTGTTATTACATTAGTTGTGTATTTATAGCGGATGAGATCATGGATTCGAACCATGTGCCTTCTATGCCACATATAGACGCTCTACCGATTGAGCTAATCCCACCGTTTTTAAAAAAATAGAATATGCCACAAATATATTAATAAATATGTAACAAATATATTATTACCTTTAATTGGATTAATTAATTAATAATAGTATAATAATTACAGAGTAGTATTTTTTATTAATTAAAGTCGTCTATACATATATATATATAATATAAGATATCTTATTATCGGGAGGGGTTTAATTAATTTAATCGAGTCTAAATTGTGTACCTTAAACCTTAAGAACCCCACATGTACACTGAGATATAAAGAATAAGCCAAACTACATCAACAAAATCAGTCTAAATTTGTAATAAATGGACTTTATCTTAATATAAAAACATGTTTTATATTTTATATGTAAAGTCTCTAAGAATATAATTCTGTCTGTAAATAAATTTTTAATTTAAGATTATTATTTATTATTTCTATCAATCGAGAAGATGCGATTCGAACGCAAAACTACTGACTCCCAAAGCAAGCTCCAATACCAATATGGACTCTTCTCGTATAATCTTCTATTATATACACTATATTTATTATAATTACTAATATAATCTTATGATTTACCTTTATTTATTTATTTTTATTATAAAGGTAAATGGGTGTGTAGTATAATCGGTCAATATATATTCTTGTCGAGAATAGCCATGCCGGTTCGAGTCCGGTCGCACTCGTAAATAATCAATTTAACACAGAATAGTTAATAACTAAAATCTCCTAAAGAATAATAAAAAATAATAATTATATTCTATTTAAAGTTATATTTTACTTATTATTACAATTAAATAATATAATATTTTATAAGATATAGGTAATATATGATTGATATGCATTTTTATAATTATTTACTATCGGTAATTTGTAAGGGGTATTAGTTACAATGGTATAACACTATTTTTGCACGATAGAGTTTAGGGTTCGATTCCCTAATACTCCAAAACCCTTATATATCAATTATCGTTCCCATAGCTCAGTGGTCAGAGTGCACGTTTGAAGCACGTGAGAGGTATGTTCGACTCATGCTGGGAACAATTAATAGAATATCACAAAGAAAATAAAACAAAAAAAATAAACACAATAAATAAACCAGTAAAAAAAGATAATTATAAATTTATATATACATTGATTTTTTATATGATTTAATAAACTTAACTTATAACTTAATTATACACTCTTATTATTATTTTTAACTATTTAATAAGGGGTATCAAAGCTATTTATATAAATTACACAACCAAGTTTATTTTATATATTTTTATATTAAATGTATAATAACACCCTATAATTTATATTCAGTTTTAAATATATAACTTTTTGATTACTTAATAAAGCATTTTATAGTTTTAATATTCTAAATAAATAATGAATATATACATTACTTATTTTTTATTTACTGTAAAACTTAGATAATATGTAAAATTAAAATAATTAGTATAACTTTTTTAGTATAAATAATTGTATTAAAATCTTACTATATTATATAATAATTAAAATGTAGAAATTTCCTTATTTGACAACAACAATTATAATAGAATAAAATGAAAATATAAGTACTAAAATAAAAGAATTTAATATTTTTTATAATTAAATAAGAATGTGTCAAATTTTTTAAGTTGTTATTACATTAGTTGTGTATTTATAGCGGATGAGATCATGGATTCGAACCATGTGCCTTCTATGCCACATATAGACGCTCTACCGATTGAGCTAATCCCACCGTTTTTAAAAAAATAGAATATGCCACAAATATATTAATAAATATGTAACAAATATATTATTACCTTTAATTGGATTAATTAATTAATAATAGTATAATAATTACAGAGTAGTATTTTTTATTAATTAAAGTCGTCTATACATATATATATATAATATAAGATATCTTATTATCGGGAGGGGTGTAATTAATTTAATAGAGTCTAAATTGTGTACCTTAAACCTTAAGAACCCCACATGTACACTGAGATATAAAGAATAAGCCAAACTACATCAACAAAATCAGTCTAAATTTGTAATAAATGGACTTTATCTTAATATAAAAACATGTTTTATATTTTATATGTAAAGTCTCTAAGAATATAATTCTGTCTGTAAATAAATTTTTAATTTAAGATTATTACTTAATTAAGTACTTAATTTATTTATAACACTAGACATTTAATAAGATTAACTTCTATTTCAGTAAATAGTGAGGCATTTTTGTTTGCCAATAAAGAATAGCTGACTCATAACCAATGTGGTGATGGTTAGTTAAGTGGTATAATACTAGTCTTACAGCTCCTACCATAATAAATAGGTTACCAATAATAACATGGATAGCATGTAATCCAGTAGCAGCATAGAATGTTGATCCATATACTGAGTCAGACATAGAGAATGGAGCAGTACTATATTCGATATATTGACAATATGTGAATAATAATGCTAATACAACTGTTAGAATATTTCCAATAATTGCACCTTTTCTATCTCCTTGGATTAATGAATGGTGTGCCCATGTAACAGTAGCACCACTAGATAGTAGTAATACTGTGTTTAATAATGGTAATGCGTAAGGATCTAGAGCCTCAATACCTTGAGGTGGCCAAACAGCTCCTAATTCAACAGTAGGTGATAGTGCACTATGGAAGTAAGCCCAGAATACACTAACGAATACAAATACTTCAGATGTAATGAATAATGCTGTTCCTAGTGTTAAACCATGTTGAACAGCTACAGTGTGGTCTCCTAATAATGTACCTTCAGTAACTACATCTCTGAACCATAGGATCATAACAGCTGTAGTTAAGAATAATCCTAATGTTAACATGTAACCAGAATTAGGAAATGAATGGAAAAATAACACAGCAGAAACTGCAAATGTTAATAATGCAAATGATGTTAGTAGTGGCCAAGGACTTGGATCTACTAAATGATAAGGGAAAGGTTGAAATTGGTGTCTTTTAATAGCGTGCATTTCAAAAATCATAATTATTATTATGCAAACATAGAAATAATTAATAAAATAAATTATTCTATAACCTAAAATTTCCAGTAACAAAATATATAACGGTTACTGCATGCAGAATACTCATCTACAATAAGTGAATTGAAGAATTGAACTTCAAATAAAACCATTTTCACTAATATAACCCATAATAGGAAGGGGTTTAATTAATTTAATTTGATTGATTATAAATTATAAATTATAGAACAATACTATAATTTAGTGATAAATACTCTAGATACTTGTAATTGTACAAAGTAAGGTAAGATGTATTTTGATAATACGTAAACTACAGCAAATAATGCAACTAAGGCAAATACGTACTGGTTCAAAAAGTAGAACGGTAATAGTTGTGGCATTTTACTTTGAATAAATCACTCTGATATACAAAGGAAATAATATCCGTAGATATCATAATAAAATAAATAAAAGGGGTATTAAAAATTTTTAATAATTGATTTATGATTGTACCGGTAGGTTATCAAATGCGTGGAAAGGTGTTGGTGATGATACTGACCATTCTAATGAAGGTGCTACAGTTACATCGTGTCCAATTCCAGCATAACCTAATGGTGTTGATTGGAAGAAAGCAGGCACAGCCCATGGGTTAGCAGAAACTTCTTCTCCGTTAGCAAAGATATCGTAGATAATGTATAAGAATAACAATGTTGCTACTACAGATACTAATGATCCAAATGATGAAATTGCATTAAATCCTGCAAAGGCATCAGGATAATCTACAATTCTACGCGGCATACCTTGTAGGCCAAGAAAGTGTTGCATTCTGTGTCACTAATTATTTAAAATGAAATTTATGTTTAAATGAAATAACTTAATGAAAGTAGATCTAATCTTTTATTAGTGTAAGATCTTTGAGGATATATCAATCCTGCGTATTACTTTACTTAATAATATATATATATACATTTAATAAAAATTCACGCATATAGCTATTTTTTACTTCCCCCAATTTTGTTTAAATTTTAGAAATAAAAGGGAAGAAAGTTAAGTTAACTCCAATGAATAATGTCCAGAAGTGAATTCTACCTAGTTGTTCGTTGAATGTTTGTCCAATTAATTTAGGTGTCCAATAATAGAATCCGGCAAATAATCCGAATACAGCTCCCATTGATAACACATAGTGGAAATGTGCTACGACATAGTATGTCTTTTCGATATAAATATCTTAATTTATAAATTGGACTATATCTTATTAATAGTCTCTAAAAGATATACTTTGCTTATAGAAAATATCTACAATTAATTATAACTTTTATTAAGTATAATTGTTAATTATAATATAAGCATTTATTTTTATTAAACACGACACATAATAGTTATTATATTTATTTATCGTGTAATGCAACGTCCATTGAAGCATTAGCTAGCACAACTCCTGTAAGTCCTCCAATAGTGAATAATAATAGGAATCCTAATGTGAATAACATTGGAGTAGTGAATCTAATTGATCCTCCATATAGTGTCGCTAACCAACTGAAGATTTTAATCCCTGTTGGGACAGCAATAACCATAGTTGCAGCTGTAAAGTAAGCTCTTGTGTCAACCAGTTTTATTAAATAAAGTTTATTTAATAATCTAGACTTTATATTAACCTTATTTTAAGGTCTTTCTCGTAAAGTCGTTATGTTAAGTTTTAACATTATTATAATTTGGGTATTAAAAATTTATAATAAATCAGAGAAAAGTTGTGAGGTGGCCAAACAGCTCCTAATTCAACAGTAGGTGATAGTGCACTATGGAAGTAAGCCCAGAATACACTAACGAATACAAATACTTCAGATGTAATGAATAATGCTGTTCCTAGTGTTAAACCATGTTGAACAGCTACAGTGTGGTCTCCTAATAATGTACCTTCAGTAACTACATCTCTGAACCATAGGATCATAACAGCTGTAGTTAAGAATAATCCTAATGTTAACATGTAACCAGAATTAGGAAATGAATGGAAAAATAACACAGCAGAAACTGCAAATGTTAATAATGCAAATGATGTTAGTAGTGGCCAAGGACTTGGATCTACTAAATGATAAGGGAAAGGTTGAAATTGGTGTCTTTTAATAGCGTGCATTTCAAAAATCATAATTATTATTATGCAAACATAGAAATAATTAATAAAATAAATTATTCTATAACCTAAAATTTCCAGTAACAAAATATATAACGGTTACTGCATGCAGAATACTCATCTACAATAAGTGAATTGAAGAATTGAACTTCAAATAAAACCATTTTCACTAATATAACCCATAATAGGAAGGGGTTTAATTAATTTAATTTGATTGATTATAAATTATAAATTATAGAACAATACTATAATTTAGTGATAAATACTCTAGATACTTGTAATTGTACAAAGTAAGGTAAGATGTATTTTGATAATACGTAAACTACAGCAAATAATGCAACTAAGGCAAATACGTACTGGTTCAAAAAGTAGAACGGTAATAGTTGTGGCATTTTACTTTGAATAAATCACTCTGATATACAAAGGAAATAATATCCGTAGATATCATAATAAAATAAATAAAAGGGGTATTAAAAATTTTTAATAATTGATTTATGATTGTACCGGTAGGTTATCAAATGCGTGGAAAGGTGTTGGTGATGATACTGACCATTCTAATGAAGGTGCTACAGTTACATCGTGTCCAATTCCAGCATAACCTAATGGTGTTGATTGGAAGAAAGCAGGCACAGCCCATGGGTTAGCAGAAACTTCTTCTCCGTTAGCAAAGATATCGTAGATAATGTATAAGAATAACAATGTTGCTACTACAGATACTAATGATCCAAATGATGAAATTGCATTAAATCCTGCAAAGGCATCAGGATAATCTACAATTCTACGCGGCATACCTTGTAGGCCAAGAAAGTGTTGCATTCTGTGTCACTAATTATTTAAAATGAAATTTATGTTTAAATGAAATAACTTAATGAAAGTAGATCTAATCTTTTATTAGTGTAAGATCTTTGAGGATATATCAATCCTGCGTATTACTTTACTTAATAATATATATATATACATTTAATAAAAATTCACGCATATAGCTATTTTTTACTTCCCCCAATTTTGTTTAAATTTTAGAAATAAAAGGGAAGAAAGTTAAGTTAACTCCAATGAATAATGTCCAGAAGTGAATTCTACCTAGTTGTTCGTTGAATGTTTGTCCAATTAATTTAGGTGTCCAATAATAGAATCCGGCAAATAATCCGAATACAGCTCCCATTGATAACACATAGTGGAAATGTGCTACGACATAGTATGTCTTTTCGATATAAATATCTTAATTTATAAATTGGACTATATCTTATTAATAGTCTCTAAAAGATATACTTTGCTTATAGAAAATATCTACAATTAATTATAACTTTTATTAAGTATAATTGTTAATTATAATATAAGCATTTATTTTTATTAAACACGACACATAATAGTTATTATATTTATTTATCGTGTAATGCAACGTCCATTGAAGCATTAGCTAGCACAACTCCTGTAAGTCCTCCAATAGTGAATAATAATAGGAATCCTAATGTGAATAACATTGGAGTAGTGAATCTAATTGATCCTCCATATAGTGTCGCTAACCAACTGAAGATTTTAATCCCTGTTGGGACAGCAATAACCATAGTTGCAGCTGTAAAGTAAGCTCTTGTGTCAACCAGTTTTATTAAATAAAGTTTATTTAATAATCTAGACTTTATATTAACCTTATTTTAAGGTCTTTCTCGTAAAGTCGTTATGTTAAGTTTTAACATTATTATAATTTGGGTATTAAAAATTTATAATAAATCAGAGAAAAGTTGCTTATACTATCACTAGTATGAGGGATGTAAAAATCAATTAAATGCCTAGCTTATATAGCATAGATGGCACCATGTATGGTAACACAGCCTTTCTAATTGTATCCACACTATGACGAGGAATGTAAATACGCTTAGATAGACCAATTTTACCTAATTTACTAGGTGACTTCTGAAGAGTGTAAGATACTCCATAAGTAGATTTAAGGTATGTAGTATCTTCAACTGTGAATCCATCTGTGCATAAGTATAACGATCCAGTATGTTTGTGGAAAGAACCGTCACACATAATAACATGAGCTAAGGCATAAGGAGTAAGTAGTGAAAGATCGGATGGAATAATTTTTACTCCATCTACGTAGAACATGTAGTAAAATTCAGTGAATAATTCATCTACGTTAGTTATAAGTTTAACAATGTGATATACCTTAGAAGTTCTAGGATCTAAGTACTTACTCTCATTTAATGTATATTGAGCAAAGAATAGAAATTGATATGCTAATTCATGAATGTAATCATTGTGAATAATTGATTGAACAATAGAAAATCTGGCATTAATAGATCTAGGTTGCATTTCTAGATAACCATCTCCTATCCAAATAATAATTGTCTGACTTTGTCGTAATTGTAATCAAGACCTTTACTAAAATCATAGCTCTTAGAAATTTCTTCTTAACATTTTCTTCTAATTCTTTTAATCTCTTAGTGAAAATTAATGATTTTAATTTATCCAGACCAACACTGTACATGTGATGCGACCATACAATGAACCCTAAAATTCCAATACTGAACATAGCGTAAACCATTCCAAGGTATCCGAAGATTGGTTTACCACTGAATGTTGATACAACATGACTTACAATTCCGAATGCTGGTAGAATCATAATGTAAACCTCAGGGTGTCCGAAGAACCCTCCTCTCAAATCCATATAGCATCTAAATTATTTATTTATAATTTAGAGCAGTTCTATATGACCATGTACCTTCTCAGTAATAAACATCCCTAATTTAAATATATTAATAATTTAGTTTATTCTTCATAGAAGGCCTTGTGAATTTTATAAAAATAAAATCTGAGAGATCGACTGTAATTTGGGTATTAAAAATTTATAATAAATCAGAGAAAAGTTGCTTATACTATCACTAGTATGAGGGATGTAAAAATCAATTAAATGCCTAGCTTATATAGCATAGATGGCACCATGTATGGTAACACAGCCTTTCTAATTGTATCCACACTATGACGAGGAATGTAAATACGCTTAGATAGACCAATTTTACCTAATTTACTAGGTGACTTCTGAAGAGTGTAAGATACTCCATAAGTAGATTTAAGGTATGTAGTATCTTCAACTGTGAGTCCATCTGTGCATAAGTATAACGATCCAGTATGTTTGTGGAAAGAACCGTCACACATAATAACATGAGCTAAGGCATAAGGAGTAAGTAGTGAAAGATCGGATGGAATAATTTTTACTCCATCTACGTAGAACATGTAGTAAGATTCAGTGAATAATTCATCTACGTTAGTTATAAGTTTAACAATGTGATATACCTTAGAAGTTCTAGGATCTAAGTACTTACTCTCATTTAATGTATATTGAGCAAAGAATAGAAATTGATATGCTAATTCATGAATGTAATCATTGTGAATAATTGATTGAACAATAGAAAATCTGGCATTAATAGATCTAGGTTGCATTTCTAGATAACCATCTCCTATCCAAATAATAATTGTCTGACTTTGTCGTAATTGTAATCAAGACCTTTACTAAAATCATAGCTCTTAGAAATTTCTTCTTAACATTTTCTTCTAATTCTTTTAATCTCTTAGTGAAAATTAATGATTTTAATTTATCCAGACCAACACTGTACATGTGATGCGACCATACAATGAACCCTGAAATTCCAATACTGAACATAGCGTAAACCATTCCAAGGTATCCGAAGATTGGTTTACCACTGAATGTTGATACAACATGACTTACAATTCCGAATGCTGGTAGAATCATAATGTAAACCTCAGGGTGTCCGAAGAACCCTCCTCTCAAATCCATATAGCATCTAAATTATTTATTTATAATTTAGAGCAGTTCTATATGACCATGTACCTTCTCAGTAATAAACATCCCTAATTTAAATATATTAATAATTTAGTTTATTCTTCATAGAAGGCCTTGTGAATTTTATAAAAATAAAATCTGAGAGATCGACTGTACATCAAGCATCGTTTCAGATACCCACTAGTGACCCAGTCTGTAGCGATTACTAAACTAACCGACGGTCTAGATTTACTGAATCTTTAACCGTATTCACTAGTATAGCCAGGAGATATTATATCCCGATCACCCGGTAAGGTGATCCTATTCCAATTACACAAATTTTTAGTTTAGTATTACATTGTATTAAAGAATAGGACTAGAAAATCTTAATTAAATTGTGATTTACAATCTAATCTATGTTTAAAGTCTTAAAAAATAATAATTAGCACCTGCTTTAAACAAATTTATTTCCTTTGTTCCAGTTTGGTTGATATTTTATATTAGAACAGGTGCTGATATAGCACAGGGTCACCACCTCCTGCTGGGTCATAGAATGATGTATTGAAGTTTCTATCTGTTAGTAACATTGTTACGGCTCCAGCAAGTACTGGTAATGATAACAATAATAAGATAGAAGTAACAAATACTGACCATACAAATAGAGGTAGTTTATGCAAACTCATACCCGGCGCACGCATGTTTAAGATAGTTGTAATAAAGTTCATCGCCCCTCTTTTATTTCTATCCTAAACTTCAGCTCAAACAAACATTAACTAACGGGATGCAATTTTGTACATCATAGATGGTGCCATGTGAAGATAAGTAATAGCAAACAATTTATCCATTTCTTTTCCATAGAAATAAATACGAGGTTTTCCTGCTGCGAATTGAAGACTAGTGTTAAGGTCATATTTAATTTTTAGCACATTCATTAGACGTACAACATCGTAGTTGCTAAAATTATCTGTACATAAAGTTAAACCCTTATATTTTTGAGTTGAGGCTTGTCCATCTCCCATGATTAAATGAGCTAAAGAAACAGGGTTGATCAAATCATAAATATCTCCAGGTACTACTCTTTTACCATTATTATAAAAAAGTGTGTATAAATCTCCTAAACTAGCATAAGCTCTAGTTGAAAGAATTAAAGTAGGAAAAATTTTTCCTTGAAGCTTTGTATACTCTAGGTAAGGCATACTTGAACACAGACATCCTAAGATAGACCAAACAAATAAAAAGTATTTAAAATTAACAATTGATTGTTTGAAAATAAGTCTAGCAGTAGGTAGTTTGTGAACTCTTAAAATGGCATCACTTAATAATAATCCTACAACTGTTGAGTATTGATAATAAGTTAGTGCCTGGCTTAATTTAAGAAATAATGTGAATTTTGGCAACCCTACAGTCAAACCTGTTGTATTCATACCATTCCATACTACAATTGAAGTACAGTTAGTTGGTGGGAAAATAGATTTATTTACATTCCACCACCTTTTAATGGCAATAGGTTTAACATTATTAAAATAGACAATTAAAGATGTCATATTAATATTATAAATAGTTATAATATGTCGATTATATTTTCTATAATTAATAAGTATAATCTGTGAGAATGTTTTTCATTCTTATTTTTAATACAAATAAACAGTATATAAAATAATTTAATAGTAGTTATTCTAGGCACGATGAATACCTAGAAGTGAGGAAACTCCTGATAGGTGAAGACTGAAAATAGCTAAATCAACTGATGCTCCTGAGTGTGATTGGATACTAGATAGAGGTGGATATCATTTAAAAATAGTTTTAATTTTAACTATTAAATAGACTATATAATAATTTCAGTTATATCTAATAATTAACTTAAATCTCCTGTTTGTAGTCTTTTGAGCTATTTATATTAAATGCTTACGTATAATAGAAGATATTTTACATATATAAAATTTACGTATATTACAGGATTTATTAATAAAAGTTTGTAAAACTATATTAATGCCATAATTAGCGTCCAACCTGTTCCAGCACCATTTTCAACAAATGCACTAGTTAATAATAAAATTAATGAAGGAGGCAGTAGCCAGAAAGAAATGTTGTTCAATCTAGGGAACCTAATAAAAAATATAAATAGTGTATATTTACTATTCATATATATACCGGACTTTATCTTGATCCTATAAGGACTCTCACTTAAAAGTCTCTGAAGCTTATAGCTTTCTGAACTAGTATAATATTGTTAGTTAATTGTAATTAATAAAAAATACATACTTTACCAGAATATTGTGAGATAATTATCATTCATTTTACAATGAAGACGGCGTAATATGCATCCAATAATTTATTGAAGCAATGAAGGGGTATTTCAAGTTTTAAATAGTTATAAATTAGGGAAGATGATTCCAAGTATACTGAGTACGAGAATTGTTCATCTCAGACTTCAATTTAGAAATCTGATCTAACCCTTCAGGGGTTAAGTGTTGACCTTCCCGCATCAGAATATGAGCTTGACGCCAATTTTGATAGTCTAAGTATTTAGACGATAAAAGAGGATAAGTGTCAAGATATTTAACTAATAATGGTAATTGAACCATAGAAGATAAGTTCATAATGTAATAAATACATCCATAGAGTTATTAAGTTTGCACTTAAATGTAGTACATAATAAAAGCATAATTTGCTCATATGATAATCCTGTAGATGAGTGCATACGTTGCTCTAATACAAATGAACAAGCTACACGACCTTTACGTGCAACTTTTCCCCAGGCATCTAAAATACGTTGAGTAATACGAATTTTAAAACCTCCATCCGCATCAATAAATCCTGCTAACCATCCATTCTTTAGAAGAGAAGAAGTATCAACAGGCATAGTGTCTAAATCTGCATATCCATTAGCTTTTAACCAATAGATTAGTGCATTAAACTGCTCGATTTTTGGTGTACGTAGTAAACCATTAAGCAATTTTACCACTAAAATTAACATTGGAATACTGTTAATAGTAAGAACACAGGCATTTTCAGAATCTTTAATTCTAATTTGAACACCTCCTAAAAGGTTACTAAGATACTGAGCCAAAGGAAGATCCTTTAAAGCAAAAGTAATCATAAAACGTGGTGAATAAAATTTACCAGAAGGAGCGTGTGTTGTAGACGGAATCCAAATATGCCCATCACCTTCAAATAATCCGGCAATATAACTAGCTAAACTTTTTAATTTAGGTACATTAGGATCATTTGGTGTAGGTGAATTAGTGCTTGCATTTCTTTTTGCCATGTCTGGTGCACCAACTTGCACTGGTACGAAATAATTCTTATGTAAATATATTTATATTAACACGGACTATAACATAATTATATTATTATTAAATAATAATTAGATTCGTATAGTCTCTAAGGAACTTTATATTCCTGAGATTATTAAAAATAAAGTATCTCATTTAGATAGGTTTACTTATACTATTTATAAGTAGGCAATTAATTTTTACCAAATCCTCCCATTAATGCTGGCATGCGGTAATTATTACTATGTATTTATTAACCCTGTTAACTACAAATCTATGTAATAACAAAATTAAAGTTAACAAATATAAGTATTAAAATAGAATATAACTTATTATAATCATATATTCTTTGAGATATATTATTATCTGCTAATTTAACAATATTATTTGATTATAACTTTTTTAAAGTACAAATAAGAGTTCTTTTTATTAATTTAAGCAAATGGATTGTATTTATCATAGCCATGTTTTTAGTGAATACTAATTCAAATTTATAATAAATCAGAGAAAAGTTGCTTATACTATCACTAGTATGAGGGATGTAAAAATCAATTAAATGCCTAGCTTATATAGCATAGATGGCACCATGTATGGTAACACAGCCTTTCTAATTGTATCCACACTATGACGAGGAATGTAAATACGCTTAGATAGACCAATTTTACCTAATTTACTAGGTGACTTCTGAAGAGTGTAAGATACTCCATAAGTAGATTTAAGGTATGTAGTATCTTCAACTGTGAGTCCATCTGTGCATAAGTATAACGATCCAGTATGTTTGTGGAAAGAACCGTCACACATAATAACATGAGCTAAGGCATAAGGAGTAAGTAGTGAAAGATCGGATGGAATAATTTTTACTCCATCTACGTAGAACATGTAGTAAGATTCAGTGAATAATTCATCTACGTTAGTTATAAGTTTAACAATGTGATATACCTTAGAAGTTCTAGGATCTAAGTACTTACTCTCATTTAATGTATATTGAGCAAAGAATAGAAATTGATATGCTAATTCATGAATGTAATCATTGTGAATAATTGATTGAACAATAGAAAATCTGGCATTAATAGATCTAGGTTGCATTTCTAGATAACCATCTCCTATCCAAATAATAATTGTCTGACTTTGTCGTAATTGTAATCAAG
Source organism: Wallemia ichthyophaga EXF-994 (assembly GCF_000400465.1). NCBI lineage: Eukaryota > Fungi > Basidiomycota > Wallemiomycetes > Wallemiales > Wallemiaceae > Wallemia > Wallemia ichthyophaga. The sequence goes on along the minus strand of NW_008806300.1, from coordinate 38,684 downwards.
ACCTTTACTAAAATCATAGCTCTTAGAAATTTCTTCTTAACATTTTCTTCTAATTCTTTTAATCTCTTAGTGAAAATTAATGATTTTAATTTATCCAGACCAACACTGTACATGTGATGCGACCATACAATGAACCCTGAAATTCCAATACTGAACATAGCGTAAACCATTCCAAGGTATCCGAAGATTGGTTTACCACTGAATGTTGATACAACATGACTTACAATTCCGAATGCTGGTAGAATCATAATGTAAACCTCAGGGTGTCCGAAGAACCCTCCTCTCAAATCCATATAGCATCTAAATTATTTATTTATAATTTAGAGCAGTTCTATATGACCATGTACCTTCTCAGTAATAAACATCCCTAATTTAAATATATTAATAATTTAGTTTATTCTTCATAGAAGGCCTTGTGAATTTTATAAAAATAAAATCTGAGAGATCGACTGTACATCAAGCATCGTTTCAGATACCCACTAGTGACCCAGTCTGTAGCGATTACTAAACTAACCGACGGTCTAGATTTACTGAATCTTTAACCGTATTCACTAGTATAGCCAGGAGATATTATATCCCGATCACCCGGTAAGGTGATCCTATTCCAATTACACAAATTTTTAGTTTAGTATTACATTGTATTAAAGAATAGGACTAGAAAATCTTAATTAAATTGTGATTTACAATCTAATCTATGTTTAAAGTCTTAAAAAATAATAATTAGCACCTGCTTTAAACAAATTTATTTCCTTTGTTCCAGTTTGGTTGATATTTTATATTAGAACAGGTGCTGATATAGCACAGGGTCACCACCTCCTGCTGGGTCATAGAATGATGTATTGAAGTTTCTATCTGTTAGTAACATTGTTACGGCTCCAGCAAGTACTGGTAATGATAACAATAATAAGATAGAAGTAACAAATACTGACCATACAAATAGAGGTAGTTTATGCAAACTCATACCCGGCGCACGCATGTTTAAGATAGTTGTAATAAAGTTCATCGCCCCTCTTTTATTTCTATCCTAAACTTCAGCTCAAACAAACATTAACTAACGGGATGCAATTTTGTACATCATAGATGGTGCCATGTGAAGATAAGTAATAGCAAACAATTTATCCATTTCTTTTCCATAGAAATAAATACGAGGTTTTCCTGCTGCGAATTGAAGACTAGTGTTAAGGTCATATTTAATTTTTAGCACATTCATTAGACGTACAACATCGTAGTTGCTAAAATTATCTGTACATAAAGTTAAACCCTTATATTTTTGAGTTGAGGCTTGTCCATCTCCCATGATTAAATGAGCTAAAGAAACAGGGTTGATCAAATCATAAATATCTCCAGGTACTACTCTTTTACCATTATTATAAAAAAGTGTGTATAAATCTCCTAAACTAGCATAAGCTCTAGTTGAAAGAATTAAAGTAGGAAAAATTTTTCCTTGAAGCTTTGTATACTCTAGGTAAGGCATACTTGAACACAGACATCCTAAGATAGACCAAACAAATAAAAAGTATTTAAAATTAACAATTGATTGTTTGAAAATAAGTCTAGCAGTAGGTAGTTTGTGAACTCTTAAAATGGCATCACTTAATAATAATCCTACAACTGTTGAGTATTGATAATAAGTTAGTGCCTGGCTTAATTTAAGAAATAATGTGAATTTTGGCAACCCTACAGTCAAACCTGTTGTATTCATACCATTCCATACTACAATTGAAGTACAGTTAGTTGGTGGGAAAATAGATTTATTTACATTCCACCACCTTTTAATGGCAATAGGTTTAACATTATTAAAATAGACAATTAAAGATGTCATATTAATATTATAAATAGTTATAATATGTCGATTATATTTTCTATAATTAATAAGTATAATCTGTGAGAATGTTTTTCATTCTTATTTTTAATACAAATAAACAGTATATAAAATAATTTAATAGTAGTTATTCTAGGCACGATGAATACCTAGAAGTGAGGAAACTCCTGATAGGTGAAGACTGAAAATAGCTAAATCAACTGATGCTCCTGAGTGTGATTGGATACTAGATAGAGGTGGATATCATTTAAAAATAGTTTTAATTTTAACTATTAAATAGACTATATAATAATTTCAGTTATATCTAATAATTAACTTAAATCTCCTGTTTGTAGTCTTTTGAGCTATTTATATTAAATGCTTACGTATAATAGAAGATATTTTACATATATAAAATTTACGTATATTACAGGATTTATTAATAAAAGTTTGTAAAACTATATTAATGCCATAATTAGCGTCCAACCTGTTCCAGCACCATTTTCAACAAATGCACTAGTTAATAATAAAATTAATGAAGGAGGCAGTAGCCAGAAAGAAATGTTGTTCAATCTAGGGAACCTAATAAAAAATATAAATAGTGTATATTTACTATTCATATATATACCGGACTTTATCTTGATCCTATAAGGACTCTCACTTAAAAGTCTCTGAAGCTTATAGCTTTCTGAACTAGTATAATATTGTTAGTTAATTGTAATTAATAAAAAATACATACTTTACCAGAATATTGTGAGATAATTATCATTCATTTTACAATGAAGACGGCGTAATATGCATCCAATAATTTATTGAAGCAATGAAGGGGTATTTCAAGTTTTAAATAGTTATAAATTAGGGAAGATGATTCCAAGTATACTGAGTACGAGAATTGTTCATCTCAGACTTCAATTTAGAAATCTGATCTAACCCTTCAGGGGTTAAGTGTTGACCTTCCCGCATCAGAATATGAGCTTGACGCCAATTTTGATAGTCTAAGTATTTAGACGATAAAAGAGGATAAGTGTCAAGATATTTAACTAATAATGGTAATTGAACCATAGAAGATAAGTTCATAATGTAATAAATACATCCATAGAGTTATTAAGTTTGCACTTAAATGTAGTACATAATAAAAGCATAATTTGCTCATATGATAATCCTGTAGATGAGTGCATACGTTGCTCTAATACAAATGAACAAGCTACACGACCTTTACGTGCAACTTTACCCCAGGCATCTAAAATACGTTGAGTAATACGAATTTTAAAACCTCCATCCGCATCAATAAATCCTGCTAACCATCCATTCTTTAGAAGAGAAGAAGTATCAACAGGCATAGTGTCTAAATCTGCATATCCATTAGCTTTTAACCAATAGATTAGTGCATTAAACTGCTCGATTTTTGGTGTACGTAGTAAACCATTAAGCAATTTTACCACTAAAATTAACATTGGAATACTGTTAATAGTAAGAACACAGGCATTTTCAGAATCTTTAATTCTAATTTGAACACCTCCTAAAAGGTTACTAAGATACTGAGCCAAAGGAAGATCCTTTAAAGCAAAAGTAATCATAAAACGTGGTGAATAAAATTTACCAGAAGGAGCGTGTGTTGTAGACGGAATCCAAATATGCCCATCACCTTCAAATAATCCGGCAATATAACTAGCTAAACTTTTTAATTTAGGTACATTAGGATCATTTGGTGTAGGTGAATTAGTGCTTGCATTTCTTTTTGCCATGTCTGGTGCACCAACTTGCACTGGTACGAAATAATTCTTATGTAAATATATTTATATTAACACGGACTATAACATAATTATATTATTATTAAATAATAATTAGATTCGTATAGTCTCTAAGGAACTTTATATTCCTGAGATTATTAAAAATAAAGTATCTCATTTAGATAGGTTTACTTATACTATTTATAAGTAGGCAATTAATTTTTACCAAATCCTCCCATTAATGCTGGCATGCGGTAATTATTACTATGTATTTATTAACCCTGTTAACTACAAATCTATGTAATAACAAAATTAAAGTTAACAAATATAAGTATTAAAATAGAATATAACTTATTATAATCATATATTCTTTGAGATATATTATTATCTGCTAATTTAACAATATTATTTGATTATAACTTTTTTAAAGTACAAATAAGAGTTCTTTTTATTAATTTAAGCAAATGGATTGTATTTATCATAGCCATGTTTTTAGTGAATACTAATTCATTACCATGAAGAAAATCATTAACAGAGCATGTGAAGTAATGATAACATTGAATAAATGGTTATTTCCATTTAAGAATTGTACTCCTGGTGCTGCTAACTCTAATCTAATAAGTACAGAGAAAGCTGTACCTAGTAAACCACTAAAGATGGCAAATACTAAATATAATGTACCAATATCTTTAGCGTTAGTACTAAATAACCAACGTGTTACAGCCATTGAAATTATTCAATAAAATTGTCTGACTATATAACTCAAGTTAATATAAACTAAATTATATTCTTGCTTACTAACCTATAATTACTATTTTTTATTTAATGCTTAGAATTATTAATTTTAACTATTTAATTATATTTATTTATATTATGTTAGAATGACTCCTATAAATATAAGAATCAAGAATTAGTAATAGAATAAGCTTATAAATTTATATTTATTTTATAGGTAATGGATTTAAAATAATAATTTATATAATTATAATTATTATTTTAGTCTAATTTACTTAGGTAAATATTATATACGTTAATTGTTTGGAAAATATAAAAGTTTTGCCCTTTAATAGATAATATCTGTTATTAGTATTGTAGTTATAAAAAATTAAAATGACATTACCATTAATTTTATTTTTAATTGGTGTGCTAGGTTTTGTTTTAAATAGAAAGAATGTATTATTAATGTTAATTTCTGTTGAGTTAATGTTATTAGCTGTAACATTATTAATTTTAATTTCATCATATGTATTCAATGATATTTTAGGACAAACTTATGCTATTTATATTATTGCCGTTGCTGGGGCTGAATCAGCTATTGGGTTAGGAGTATTAGTAGCCTATTATCGTCTGAAAGGAACAATTTCATTAAGAGTATAAATAATGTATCTATCAATTTTATTATTACCATTATTAGGGTCTCTTTCTGCTGGTTTTTTAGGAAGATTTATTGGTGCTAAAGGAGCTCAAATCACAACAACATCATTATTATTTATTTCAACAGCATTAGCTTGGATCGCTTTTTATGAAGTAGCATTATCAAATTCACCAGTTATTATTAATCTTACAAGTTGGATTGATATTGAAGCTTTAACTGTTAATTGGGCATTTCAATTTGATACTTTAACTGTATCTATGCTTATTACTGTTTTAACTGTTTCAAGTCTTGTTCATCTTTATACTATTAGTTATATGGCACATGATCCACATAATCAAAGATTCTTTAGTTTTTTAAGTTTATTCACATTTTCAATGTTAGTATTAGTAACAGGTAATAACTATTTAATTTTATTCATTGGATGGGAATTTATTGGTATTGCTTCTTATTTATTAATTGGTTTCTGGTTTACTAGAGCTCAAGCTACTAAATCTGCTAATCAAGCATTTGTAACTAATAGAGTGGGTGATTATTCATTAACTGTTGCTTTCTTTGGTTTATTCTGGTTAATTGGAGCTGTTGATTATTCTACAGTATTCAGTACTGCACCTTATATGAATGAAAATGTATTATCATTAATTGTATTATTAATGTTAGGAGGTGTAGCAGGAAAATCAGTTCAAATTGGACTACACTCATGGTTACCATCAAGTATGGAAGGACCAACACCTGTTAGTTCTTTACTTCACTCAGCTACTCTAGTTACAGCCGGAATTTATTTATTATTAAGATCATCTCCATTATTAGAATTTGCAACTACAGCACTTACTGTTATTGTATGGATTGGAGCTGTAACTGCATTTATTGGAGCCTCAATGGGATTATTACAAAATGATATGAAACGTATTATTGCTATGAGTACTATGTCACAATGTGGATATATGGTTATGGCATGTGGATTATCTCAATATGATGTTGCATTATTCCATTTAGTAAATCATGGTTTCTTTAAATCTATGCTATTCTTAGCTGCAGGTGCTGTTATTCACTCTATGGCGGATCAACAAGATATTAGAAGATTAGGAGGATTAAGATCATTTTTACCATTAACATATACAGCAATGTTAGTAGGATCATTTTCATTAATGGCAGTACCATTTTTAACAGGATTCTATTCTAAAGATTTAATTCTTGAATTGTCATATGGTGCTTATTCTCTACCAGGTATTGTAGTATTTATTCTTGGATCAGTAGCAGCTTTATTCACAGCTTTCTATTCAACTAGATTATTAACACTAGTATTCTTTTCAACACCAAATGCACCAAAAGTAGATTATGAAAATACACACGAAAGTGATACATTTACATTTATTCCATTAATTGTATTAAGTATTATGAGTATCTTCTTTGGTTACTTTGGAAAAGATGCATTTGTAGGTATGGGAACTGATTTCTTTGGTTCAGCATTGTTTACACACCCAAATAATGTATACTTAGTTGAAGCTGAATTTAACTTACCTATTCTTATTAAATGGTTACCAGCTATTTTCACTTTAATTGGATTCTTAGCTGGATTTAGTCTATATCAATATCCGTCAGCAGCAAAATATGCAATTGATTTAACAAAATCAAACTTCGGATATAAATCTTATACATTCTTCAATGGTAAATATAAATTCGATGCTATTTTAAATGGATTAACTACAGATTTAAGTTTCAAATATGGATTAATTTTATCTAAAGTATTTGATAGAGGTATTATTGAAATTTTAGGACCATATGGATTATCAGTAAGTCTAGTATCTATGTCAAATAAATTATCAAAATTCGATACAGGTAAATTATTCAGTCAAAATCAATTAAAAGAAACTGATACTGATGCACTATCAAATAGTGGAGGAATTACATTAAACTCATTATATATCATGTTAGCCTTAATGATTCTTATTTTCTTAGTATTAGGAGTAGGTTTATTAAACCTATCAAATGGTACAATGATTTTAGGAATTAAATTAGGATTATTGTTTTTACTATTATTACTAGTTTCATAGTTGATTTAACATAGAAATATTATTATTAATAAAATTATTAAACCCCTTCATAGTAAATTAAAGGTAATATAATTAGTATTTGTTTTGGTATATTAAGGTTAGGGCGGCTGATGGTTTCAGCCTTCGGATTGCAAATCTGGTAGAAAAAGGTTCAATTCCTTGCTCTGACTATTATATAAAAATAAAGATATACAATAAAATATAAGTAGTTATAAGTAGCAATTACTTTAGCTTAAGGGTAAAGCAGGATCCTTCTAAGATCCCTATTCAGGTTCGAATCCTGGAAGTGATTTTATTATAAAGCCAATATAATATATGCTTTATACTATTTAAATGCGAGTTGGTGTAATGGTTAGCATAATAAGCTCATGACTTGTTGGAATTTGGTTCGAATCCATTACTCGCACAATGAATAAAAAACTTTAAAATAATAAACTAAAAAATACTAAAAATAATAAAAATACTAAAAATAATAAAAATCCATAATATTAATATATTAATTTATTTTATATACTGATTTATTGGTTTTATTTAAATTAAATGTCCATGTAGTCTAACAGGTAAGACATTCACTTTTCGTGTGGAGTTATGTCGGTTCGAATCCGATCGTGGATAAATTAAAATATAAAACTATAACAAAAGATAAAAAATTTTTATTTTTATATAGTAATAAAGGTAATTATCTTTTTGGTTTTATTATTGTCTGATTAGTTAAAGGGTATTGGAGCTGTAACTGCCTTTATTGGAGCCTCAATGGGATTATTACAAAATGATATGAAACGTATTATTGCTATGAGTACTATGTCACAATGTGGATATATGGTTATGGCATGTGGATTATCTCAATATGATGTTGCATTATTCCATTTAGTAAATCATGGTTTCTTTAAATCTATGCTATTCTTAGCTGCAGGTGCTGTTATTCACTCTATGGCGGATCAACAAGATATTAGAAGATTAGGAGGATTAAGATCATTTTTAACATTAAAATATACAGCCATGCTAGTAGGATCGTTTTCATTAATGGCAGTACCATTTTTAACAGGATTCTATTCTAAAGATTTAATTCTTGAATTGTCATATGGTGCTTATTCTCTACCAGGTATTGTAGTATTTATTCTTGGATCAGTAGCAGCTTTATTCACAGCTTTCTATTCAACTAGATTATTAACACTAGTATTCTTTTCAACACCAAATGCACCAAAAGTAGATTATGAAAATACACACGAAAGTGATACATTTACATTTATTCCATTAATTGTATTAAGTATTATGAGTATCTTCTTTGGTTACTTTGGAAAAGATGCATTTGTAGGTATGGGAACTGATTTCTTTGGTTCAGCATTGTTTACACACCCAAATAATGTATACTTAGTTGAAGCTGAATTTAACTTACCTATTCTTATTAAATGGTTACCAGCTATTTTCACTTTAATTGGATTCTTAGCTGGATTTAGTCTATATCAATATCCGTCAGCAGCAAAATATGCAATTGATTTAACAAAATCAAACTTCGGATATAAATCTTATACATTCTTCAATGGTAAATATAAATTCGATGCTATTTTAAATGGATTAACTACAGATTTAAGTTTCAAATATGGATTAATTTTATCTAAAGTATTTGATAGAGGTATTATTGAAATTTTAGGACCATATGGATTATCAGTAAGTCTAGTATCTATGTCAAATAAATTATCAAAATTCGATACAGGTAAATTATTCAGTCAAAATCAATTAAAAGAAACTGATACTGATGCACTATCAAATAGTGGAGGAATTACATTAAACTCATTATATATCATGTTAGCCTTAATGATTCTTATTTTCTTAGTATTAGGAGTAGGTTTATTAAACCTATCAAATGGTACAATGATTTTAGGAATTAAATTAGGATTATTGTTTTTACTATTATTACTAGTTTCATAGTTGATTTAACATAGAAATATTATTATTAATAAAATTATTAAACCCCTTCATAGTAAATTAAAGGTAATATAATTAGTATTTGTTTTGGTATATTAAGGTTAGGGCGGCTGATGGTTTCAGCCTTCGGATTGCAAATCTGGTAGAAAAAGGTTCAATTCCTTGCTCTGACTATTATATAAAAATAAAGATATACAATAAAATATAAGTAGTTATAAGTAGCAATTACTTTAGCTTAAGGGTAAAGCAGGATCCTTCTAAGATCCCTATTCAGGTTCGAATCCTGGAAGTGATTTTATTATAAAGCCAATATAATATATGCTTTATACTATTTAAATGCGAGTTGGTGTAATGGTTAGCATAATAAGCTCATGACTTGTTGGAATTTGGTTCGAATCCATTACTCGCACAATGAATAAAAAACTTTAAAATAATAAACTAAAAAATACTAAAAATAATAAAAATACTAAAAATAATAAAAATCCATAATATTAATATATTAATTTATTTTATATACTGATTTATTGGTTTTATTTAAATTAAATGTCCATGTAGTCTAACAGGTAAGACATTCACTTTTCGTGTGGAGTTATGTCGGTTCGAATCCGATCGTGGATAAATTAAAATATAAAACTATAACAAAAGATAAAAAATTTTTATTTTTATATAGTAATAAAGGTAATTATCTTTTTGGTTTTATTATTGTCTGATTAGTTAAAGGGTATAACTACCGTCTTGTAAACGGTCATTGTATGTTCGAATCATGCATCAGGCATATTTAATTATTAATTATTAGTTTTTTAAGGGGTAGATGCCTGAGTGGTTATAGGGGTTGACTGTAATTCAACTGGGTGCCACCCGTCGGGAGTTCGAATCTCTCTCTGCCCAAACAATAGTTATTTAATTAAGTTGGGTTAGTTCAATCGGTTAGAACGTATCATTCATACTGATGAGGAAAAGGTTCGATTCCTTTACCCAGCCATTAAATGATTTATAATTATAAATACAGAAGATTATTTGTTTATTCTTATAAGGAATGTAGAACAAGGGAAGTTCACCCCTTTTTGGTAGGGGTAGTCGGAGTTCGAGTCTTCGCGTTCCTATACTACATACTAATACTAATACTAATACTACATACTAATACTATTATATTAATACTATATATTATATACTATATACTAAATATTACATATTATATATTACTTATAAAATTATTACTTATTAATTTGATTGTCGTCTATACATATTATTATTATTACAAAAATAAAACTATATTACACATATATTTTACTATTATCTATTTCATATTAATTCTAATAATATATACTTTATTTTATTTTTATTTAGTAGATTTTTATTTTATATTTTATGAATGGATAATATAAATAAATTGTATAAAATTTTATTATATTATAATATACATTTGGGAGGGGTTTAATAATTTTATTTTATAATTGTGTCTTATTTAGCAGATGGTTTTAGACATAGAACAATTGGTCCTACCATTCCTAAAAGTAGTACGAAACTTACTAGAATTAGCCAAATTGAACCATAAGTATATAAACCTTGTCCAATAGCTTGGATGTGTGTAAATGAAACAATTTCATTATCAAGACCGTTTAGGTTGAAAGTTTGATAAACAGTTTCATTATTTAGTCCACTGAAATCACCTGATAATAGAACATTTTGAATATTAGTATAATAACCTAATAATTTATTAGTGAATGTTACATTAGTAAAATCGAATGGAATAACACTAACTAAATCTAGGAATAGAACTAAACCAATTAATAGACCTAACGGTAGATTCTTAGTATAGTCCTTCCCTACTTCTACTAATTCAACTAATCTTAAATTAAGCATCATAATTACGAATAAGAATAAGATCGCAATGGCTCCTACGTATACAATTAAGTATGATAAACCGATAAATCCAACACCTAAAATTACTAAGTAACAGGCTGAGTTAACAAATACACTAACCAAGAATAAAACAGAACTAACTGGACTTTTAGATGTAATAACCATTACACCTGAGATCATTGCTAAAGCAGATAATAAATCAAGAAGAAATAAGTTCATTGTTAAAAAATAATATATATAAAAAGAATGATTTTCATCATTTAATTCCTGTAAGATAATACAGGATACACTAAGGAGAAGGATAGAGTTTTGGACACTCTAATGATTTATTGTCTCTCAAATAAACCCAGCCGTAGCATGGAATCGAACCAAGGTCTTGTTGTTAACAGCAACGCGCTCTACCATTGAGCTACTACAGCAATAAATTGTAAAATATAATTACACATTTTCTTATTATTAAATTTATATAATTTTTAAAATTTTTAAAAACGGGCTCAGTAGGATTTGAACCTACGGCTATCGATTAGATAGCTTTCGTTTTCAAGACGAATGCAATAGACCGCTCTGCCATGAACCCAATAAATTCTATATAGAAAAATAACTAAATAATTACCTTTATGTTCATTATTTTTAATAATCTAAATAAAAATAAAAATAACTAATTTGTACATAAATATTATTATAATTTTATTCTTAAAAGATAGTAATATTTTGTGTTATATTATATTTAGGCACAGAGCGAATCGAACACTCATCAAACTGTTAAAAGCAGTTCGCTTTACCACTAAGCTATGCGCCCTATTATAGATAAATTATAAAAATAAGCCAATTTTATACATATACTTAAAAATATATTGAATTACCTATAATCTTATGTAGGGAGGGGTATTAAAAATTATTGATATAAATAGTATATTATCTTCTTACTGCTGAAGCAAAGGCAGATCTTTGATCAGTGAAGTGTAATACATTTCTACTTAATTCGTAAATGAATCCAATAGTAAGTACGGAGAAGAATAATACAGCAATAGTAAATCCATAACTAGATACTTGGTATAAACTAACTGATAATGGGAAGAATAATAAAATTTCTAGATCAAATACTAGGAATAAAATTCCCACTAAATAGTATTGAATTGTGAATGGTGTTCTTGTTTGACCTTCAACTGGACTGAATCCACACTCATATGGTGTTACTTTCTCAGCGTCGGGTTTGTGAACAGCAAGTAATAAATTAAGTAATAATAGTACACCAATTAAAACTGGTACTACAATAAAAAGTAATGTTAATGAGTTCATATCTAAATATTATATAAACTTAAACCTAGTAGATGCATACTATTCAGAACTAATGATGGATTAATAATATAAACCAATAATGAAATTGTTAATAATGAAATTGTAAATGAATGTACTGAATTAATTTCTACGATATTATCATTATAATTATCAACTGAATTGTTTGATTCAAAGAATAGTGTTCTTACAATTTTTAGATAATAATATGCACTAATTACACTTGTAACAATACCTACTAAGGCTAACCAGTTATATCCAGAATATAAAGATGCTTGTAGAATTACTTGTTTTCCAAAGAATCCTAAAAGTGGAGGTACTCCTGCCATAGAGAATAAACATAAACTTAAACTTAAACTTAATGCTGGGTTATGTAGGAATTGTCCTGTTAAATCTTTAATAAATTGAATATCATAATTAGTATTAGATTTTTTACCATTAATAGCAATACCAAATGCAATTAAGATAAGGAATACATTAATAGTAGTGAATGTATATTGACCTAAGTAAAAGAATGTTGATTCTAATGATTGTGTACTATGACTTGCTAGACCTAATAAAATAAATCCGACATGTCCAATAGTACTATAAGCAAGTAATCTTTTAATTCTATATTGACCTAAACCAATAACACTTCCGACAATAAATGATAATAATGTAGATAATAATAATAAATCTGTCCATGGAACTAAATTAAATAATTCTACTGAACTACTTAATAATGTACCTAATGGTTGTAGAACTAATAATAAACCAAATAAACTTAGTTTTGGAATAGTTGTTAACCAAATTGTTACTTGAGTTGGTGCTCCGTCATATACATCTGGAGCATATGAATGGAATGGTGCAGCTGCAACTTTAAATAATAATCCAATAAGAATAAGTAATAAACCAAAATTTAGTCCAATTTGATCGATAGTATTAGTAGGAACACTTGCTAAAATATAAATAGATTCGAATTGTGTTAATCCTAAATAAGTATATAAAATAGCTGACCCTAATAAAATTAAGGCTGAAGAAAGAGCTCCTAAAAAGAAGTATTTCATACCACCAGAAGTAGCAGATTCTGAGTCTCTATATAATGTAGTAAGAACATAAACACCAAATGATTGTAATTCAAGAGCTAAGTATAAACTAATTAAATCATTAGAAGCTAATAAGAATGATCCACCAATAATAGAAAATAAAACAATAAGACTATAATCGTTCATTTTAAAATTATTAAAATGAGATAAGTATTTATTCGATTTAAATTGAGGCCATGATGTTAAAACTAATGCTGAACTAACAAATAATAGTAAATCAAATGCTAATGTTACATATGATGTTTGATATAGTCCACTAAAGAGAGAAACTGTTAAATCTAATGGGCAAGATGAAATAGCGGAAATAATTAATACAATTGATAAAATTAATGATAATACAATTAATTTAACCGGATTGTAAACAAATGAAACAGTAGATCTGTTTTCTGAGGAACTTGTTGCTAAAACAACAACTAAAATAATTAAAGCTAATAATAGCATTACTAAAAAGTCACAATGTAAAATAATTAATTAAATTTTTTAAAATAATAATAGAATTAATTTATATTACAAAAAATACATGTGGTGGGAATCGAACCCACGTCAATGATATGGAAGACCACTATATTGCCATTATACGACACATGCCTTGGTAGAATATAAGTGTTAAATAAAATAACTTAAAAAAATTAAATAACCAGATTACCTTTAATTATCTAATAATTATATATTATATAAAAAGGGGTTTAATTAATTATAAAAGGGTTTATCATTAATTTTATCAATTGTATTAATTATTTCCGCTATTTCATCTTGCCCATTAGATTTAACAGTTTCTCTCTTTAGTGGACTATATCAAACATCATATGTAACATTAGCATTTGCTTTACTATTATTTGTTAGTTCAGCATTAGTTTTAACATCATGGCCTCAATTTAAATCGAATAAATACTTATCTCATTTTAATAATTTTAAAATGAACGATTATAGTCTTATTGTTTTATTTTCTATTATTGGTGGATCATTCTTATTAGCTTCTAATGATTTAATTAGTTTATACTTAGCTCTTGAATTACAATCATTTGGTGTTTATGTTCTTACTACATTATATAGAGACTCAGAATCTGCTACTTCTGGTGGTATGAAATACTTCTTTTTAGGAGCTCTTTCTTCAGCCTTAATTTTATTAGGGTCAGCTATTTTATATACTTATTTAGGATTAACACAATTCGAATCTATTTATATTTTAGCAAGTGTTCCTGCTAATACTATCGATCAAATTGGACTAAATTTTGGTTTATTACTTATTCTTATTGGATTATTATTTAAAGTTGCAGCTGCACCATTCCATTCATATGCTCCAGATGTATATGACGGAGCACCAACTCAAGTAACAATTTGGTTAACAACTATTCCAAAACTAAGTTTATTTGGTTTATTATTAGTTCTACAACCATTAGGTACATTATTAAGTAGTTCAGTAGAATTATTTAATTTAGTTCCATGGACAGATTTATTATTATTATCTACATTATTATCATTTATTGTCGGAAGTGTTATTGGTTTAGGTCAATATAGAATTAAAAGATTACTTGCTTATAGTACTATTGGACATGTCGGATTTATTTTATTAGGTCTAGCAAGTCATAGTACACAATCATTAGAATCAACATTCTTTTACTTAGGTCAATATACATTCACTACTATTAATGTATTCCTTATCTTAATTGCATTTGGTATTGCTATTAATGGTAAAAAATCTAATACTAATTATGATATTCAATTTATTAAAGATTTAACAGGACAATTCCTACATAACCCAGCATTAAGTTTAAGTTTAAGTTTATGTTTATTCTCTATGGCAGGAGTACCTCCACTTTTAGGATAAACATAAACTTAAACTTAAACTTAATGCTGGGTTATGTAGGAATTGTCCTGTTAAATCTTTAATAAATTGAATATCATAATTAGTATTAGATTTTTTACCATTAATAGCAATACCAAATGCAATTAAGATAAGGAATACATTAATAGTAGTGAATGTATATTGACCTAAGTAAAAGAATGTTGATTCTAATGATTGTGTACTATGACTTGCTAGACCTAATAAAATAAATCCGACATGTCCAATAGTACTATAAGCAAGTAATCTTTTAATTCTATATTGACCTAAACCAATAACACTTCCGACAATAAATGATAATAATGTAGATAATAATAATAAATCTGTCCATGGAACTAAATTAAATAATTCTACTGAACTACTTAATAATGTACCTAATGGTTGTAGAACTAATAATAAACCAAATAAACTTAGTTTTGGAATAGTTGTTAACCAAATTGTTACTTGAGTTGGTGCTCCGTCATATACATCTGGAGCATATGAATGGAATGGTGCAGCTGCAACTTTAAATAATAATCCAATAAGAATAAGTAATAAACCAAAATTTAGTCCAATTTGATCGATAGTATTAGTAGGAACACTTGCTAAAATATAAATAGATTCGAATTGTGTTAATCCTAAATAAGTATATAAAATAGCTGACCCTAATAAAATTAAGGCTGAAGAAAGAGCTCCTAAAAAGAAGTATTTCATACCACCAGAAGTAGCAGATTCTGAGTCTCTATATAATGTAGTAAGAACATAAACACCAAATGATTGTAATTCAAGAGCTAAGTATAAACTAATTAAATCATTAGAAGCTAATAAGAATGATCCACCAATAATAGAAAATAAAACAATAAGACTATAATCGTTCATTTTAAAATTATTAAAATGAGATAAGTATTTATTCGATTTAAATTGAGGCCATGATGTTAAAACTAATGCTGAACTAACAAATAATAGTAAATCAAATGCTAATGTTACATATGATGTTTGATATAGTCCACTAAAGAGAGAAACTGTTAAATCTAATGGGCAAGATGAAATAGCGGAAATAATTAATACAATTGATAAAATTAATGATAATACAATTAATTTAACCGGATTGTAAACAAATGAAACAGTAGATCTGTTTTCTGAGGAACTTGTTGCTAAAACAACAACTAAAATAATTAAAGCTAATAATAGCATTACTAAAAAGTCACAATGTAAAATAATTAATTAAATTTTTTAAAATAATAATAGAATTAATTTATATTACAAAAAATACATGTGGTGGGAATCGAACCCACGTCAATGATATGGAAGACCACTATATTGCCATTATACGACACATGCCTTGGTAGAATATAAGTGTTAAATAAAATAACTTAAAAAAATTAAATAACCAGATTACCTTTAATTATCTAATAATTATATATTATATAAAAAGGGGTTTAATTAATTATAAAAGGGTTATTATATATTAGTATAATATTACTATTATTTAACTAGTGAAGATCTAGAGCATCTTTAATGTAAGAACAAGTTAAAATAGTGAATACGTATGCTTGGATAACACTTACTGCTAATTCTAGTCCAATTAATGCAACAAATAATGCAAATGGGATTAGAGTTAATGTAGCTACTAATAATGATGAGTTAAATAGTCCAAATAAGAATGATGCTAGAATTTTTAGTAAAATATGTCCAGCTACCATGTTAGCAAATAGACGTACTCCTAATGATACAGCTCTAGCAAAGTATGAAATTAATTCGATTAATACTAGTAATGGTACTAATGCTAATGGTGTACCAGCAGGAACAAAGTAACTGAAGAAGTGGATACCATGTCTGAATAATCCAAGAATAGTAACAGATGAGAAAATCATACAACTGAATCCTAATGAAACAATAGCAGATGTAGTAATAGTAAATCCGTAAGGGATGTTACCATTAACGTTAGCAACTAGGATGAAAATAAATAATCCGTATACAAAAGGTAAGTATGATTCGTATCTTGATCCAATTTGGTCTTTAACCATTGATTGTAGAGTAGTATATAGGCTTTCAAATGTAAGAGACCATGGGCTACTTACTAGACCTTTGTTGTTAGTAGATAGAAAATGTCCACCTAAGATTAAAACAACAATGATGATAGAATATAGTCCTAAGTTAGTTAAACTTAAAACTGTACCATTAAATGGTAGTCTAAACTCCAATAGACTGACAACACCGAATTGCTCTAATGGAGAGTTGATCATAAATAAGTTGTGCATATTTATTAATAAATTATTATAAAATTCAAACTTTAACTTTTACCTTTAATTTTTATTTTTTATTTTTTCTAAAGGTAAATTATTGATTATTTGCTAAATTTTTCGATTATCGTAATTATATAAGATCTGGTAGTTTAATGGTAGAACGTACAGCCGATAACTGTAAGGTATTAGGTTCAATTCCTTTCCGGATCATATCATAAATATTAAATATTATAATCTATAACAAAAAATATATTTAATTATTAATATTAAATATAAATATCACCATATAAATTAACGTTAATGGTAACATCCCTTACGGATTTACTATTACTACATCTGCTATTGTTTCATTAGGATTCAGTTGTATGATTTTCTCATCTGTTACTATTCTTGGATTATTCAGACATGGTATCCACTTCTTCAGTTACTTTGTTCCTGCTGGTACACCATTAGCATTAGTACCATTACTAGTATTAATCGAATTAATTTCATACTTTGCTAGAGCTGTATCATTAGGAGTACGTCTATTTGCTAACATGGTAGCTGGACATATTTTACTAAAAATTCTAGCATCATTCTTATTTGGACTATTTAACTCATCATTATTAGTAGCTACATTAACTCTAATCCCATTTGCATTATTTGTTGCATTAATTGGACTAGAATTAGCAGTAAGTGTTATCCAAGCATACGTATTCACTATTTTAACTTGTTCTTACATTAAAGATGCTCTAGATCTTCACTAGTTAAATAATAGTAATATTATACTAATATATAATAACCCTTTTATAATTAATTAAACCCCTTTTTATATAATATATAATTATTAGATAATTAAAGGTAATCTGGTTATTTAATTTTTTTAAGTTATTTTATTTAACACTTATATTCTACCAAGGCATGTGTCGTATAATGGCAATATAGTGGTCTTCCATATCATTGACGTGGGTTCGATTCCCACCACATGTATTTTTTGTAATATAAATTAATTCTATTATTATTTTAAAAAATTTAATTAATTATTTTACATTGTGACTTTTTAGTAATGCTATTATTAGCTTTAATTATTTTAGTTGTTGTTTTAGCAACAAGTTCCTCAGAAAACAGATCTACTGTTTCATTTGTTTACAATCCGGTTAAATTAATTGTATTATCATTAATTTTATCAATTGTATTAATTATTTCCGCTATTTCATCTTGCCCATTAGATTTAACAGTTTCTCTCTTTAGTGGACTATATCAAACATCATATGTAACATTAGCATTTGCTTTACTATTATTTGTTAGTTCAGCATTAGTTTTAACATCATGGCCTCAATTTAAATCGAATAAATACTTATCTCATTTTAATAATTTTAAAATGAACGATTATAGTCTTATTGTTTTATTTTCTATTATTGGTGGATCATTCTTATTAGCTTCTAATGATTTAATTAGTTTATACTTAGCTCTTGAATTACAATCATTTGGTGTTTATGTTCTTACTACATTATATAGAGACTCAGAATCTGCTACTTCTGGTGGTATGAAATACTTCTTTTTAGGAGCTCTTTCTTCAGCCTTAATTTTATTAGGGTCAGCTATTTTATATACTTATTTAGGATTAACACAATTCGAATCTATTTATATTTTAGCAAGTGTTCCTGCTAATACTATCGATCAAATTGGACTAAATTTTGGTTTATTACTTATTCTTATTGGATTATTATTTAAAGTTGCAGCTGCACCATTCCATTCATATGCTCCAGATGTATATGACGGAGCACCAACTCAAGTAACAATTTGGTTAACAACTATTCCAAAACTAAGTTTATTTGGTTTATTATTAGTTCTACAACCATTAGGTACATTATTAAGTAGTTCAGTAGAATTATTTAATTTAGTTCCATGGACAGATTTATTATTATTATCTACATTATTATCATTTATTGTCGGAAGTGTTATTGGTTTAGGTCAATATAGAATTAAAAGATTACTTGCTTATAGTACTATTGGACATGTCGGATTTATTTTATTAGGTCTAGCAAGTCATAGTACACAATCATTAGAATCAACATTCTTTTACTTAGGTCAATATACATTCACTACTATTAATGTATTCCTTATCTTAATTGCATTTGGTATTGCTATTAATGGTAAAAAATCTAATACTAATTATGATATTCAATTTATTAAAGATTTAACAGGACAATTCCTACATAACCCAGCATTAAGTTTAAGTTTAAGTTTATGTTTATTCTCTATGGCAGGAGTACCTCCACTTTTAGGATAAACATAAACTTAAACTTAAACTTAATGCTGGGTTATGTAGGAATTGTCCTGTTAAATCTTTAATAAATTGAATATCATAATTAGTATTAGATTTTTTACCATTAATAGCAATACCAAATGCAATTAAGATAAGGAATACATTAATAGTAGTGAATGTATATTGACCTAAGTAAAAGAATGTTGATTCTAATGATTGTGTACTATGACTTGCTAGACCTAATAAAATAAATCCGACATGTCCAATAGTACTATAAGCAAGTAATCTTTTAATTCTATATTGACCTAAACCAATAACACTTCCGACAATAAATGATAATAATGTAGATAATAATAATAAATCTGTCCATGGAACTAAATTAAATAATTCTACTGAACTACTTAATAATGTACCTAATGGTTGTAGAACTAATAATAAACCAAATAAACTTAGTTTTGGAATAGTTGTTAACCAAATTGTTACTTGAGTTGGTGCTCCGTCATATACATCTGGAGCATATGAATGGAATGGTGCAGCTGCAACTTTAAATAATAATCCAATAAGAATAAGTAATAAACCAAAATTTAGTCCAATTTGATCGATAGTATTAGTAGGAACACTTGCTAAAATATAAATAGATTCGAATTGTGTTAATCCTAAATAAGTATATAAAATAGCTGACCCTAATAAAATTAAGGCTGAAGAAAGAGCTCCTAAAAAGAAGTATTTCATACCACCAGAAGTAGCAGATTCTGAGTCTCTATATAATGTAGTAAGAACATAAACACCAAATGATTGTAATTCAAGAGCTAAGTATAAACTAATTAAATCATTAGAAGCTAATAAGAATGATCCACCAATAATAGAAAATAAAACAATAAGACTATAATCGTTCATTTTAAAATTATTAAAATGAGATAAGTATTTATTCGATTTAAATTGAGGCCATGATGTTAAAACTAATGCTGAACTAACAAATAATAGTAAATCAAATGCTAATGTTACATATGATGTTTGATATAGTCCACTAAAGAGAGAAACTGTTAAATCTAATGGGCAAGATGAAATAGCGGAAATAATTAATACAATTGATAAAATTAATGATAATACAATTAATTTAACCGGATTGTAAACAAATGAAACAGTAGATCTGTTTTCTGAGGAACTTGTTGCTAAAACAACAACTAAAATAATTAAAGCTAATAATAGCATTACTAAAAAGTCACAATGTAAAATAATTAATTAAATTTTTTAAAATAATAATAGAATTAATTTATATTACAAAAAATACATGTGGTGGGAATCGAACCCACGTCAATGATATGGAAGACCACTATATTGCCATTATACGACACATGCCTTGGTAGAATATAAGTGTTAAATAAAATAACTTAAAAAAATTAAATAACCAGATTACCTTTAATTATCTAATAATTATATATTATATAAAAAGGGGTTTAATTAATTATAAAAGGGTTATTATATATTAGTATAATATTACTATTATTTAACTAGTGAAGATCTAGAGCATCTTTAATGTAAGAACAAGTTAAAATAGTGAATACGTATGCTTGGATAACACTTACTGCTAATTCTAGTCCAATTAATGCAACAAATAATGCAAATGGGATTAGAGTTAATGTAGCTACTAATAATGATGAGTTAAATAGTCCAAATAAGAATGATGCTAGAATTTTTAGTAAAATATGTCCAGCTACCATGTTAGCAAATAGACGTACTCCTAATGATACAGCTCTAGCAAAGTATGAAATTAATTCGATTAATACTAGTAATGGTACTAATGCTAATGGTGTACCAGCAGGAACAAAGTAACTGAAGAAGTGGATACCATGTCTGAATAATCCAAGAATAGTAACAGATGAGAAAATCATACAACTGAATCCTAATGAAACAATAGCAGATGTAGTAATAGTAAATCCGTAAGGGATGTTACCATTAACGTTAGCAACTAGGATGAAAATAAATAATCCGTATACAAAAGGTAAGTATGATTCGTATCTTGATCCAATTTGGTCTTTAACCATTGATTGTAGAGTAGTATATAGGCTTTCAAATGTAAGAGACCATGGGCTACTTACTAGACCTTTGTTGTTAGTAGATAGAAAATGTCCACCTAAGATTAAAACAACAATGATGATAGAATATAGTCCTAAGTTAGTTAAACTTAAAACTGTACCATTAAATGGTAGTCTAAACTCCAATAGACTGACAACACCGAATTGCTCTAATGGAGAGTTGATCATAAATAAGTTGTGCATATTTATTAATAAATTATTATAAAATTCAAACTTTAACTTTTACCTTTAATTTTTATTTTTTATTTTTTCTAAAGGTAAATTATTGATTATTTGCTAAATTTTTCGATTATCGTAATTATATAAGATCTGGTAGTTTAATGGTAGAACGTACAGCCGATAACTGTAAGGTATTAGGTTCAATTCCTTTCCGGATCATATCATAAATATTAAATATTATAATCTATAACAAAAAATATATTTAATTATTAATATTAAATATAAATATCACCATATAAATTATGTATATTGTAGTTTAGTTATTTATACATGTTATTATTTAAATTAAGTCGTCTATACATATTATTATTATTTAATTATAAAATAATGTGAGTTTACTAATATTTTATTACGAGCAGCCGGACTCGAACCGGCACGGTATTATTACCTTGATCACTTAACGATCACCTGGCTACCAATTACAGCATACTCGCATTACCTATAACTAATTATATAAAAAATAAAATTTTATAATACCTTTATTATGGTTATTATAGTTATTATGATTCTGAAGGGGTATTAAATTTATATAAAAGGGTTAATTTAGTTATTAGTATGGCATAATATCGAATGCTAATAAGATACTTGGAATTAACATGATAATAGCAATAGCTAATGGTAACATATTACACCAACAGAATACCATTAATTGGTCATATCTTAATCTAGGTAGAGATGCTCTGAACCATACGAATAGAATACAAGAAATACATGTTTTAAGTCCAAGAATAAATCCTTGAATATTGATCATAGTATCATTTACAAATAATTCGGGCATATTATATCCTCCTAAGAACATATATGCTGTTAGCGCTGACATACCTACAATAGATGAGTATTCTCCTAGGAAGAAGAATACGAATACAAGAGATCCGTGTTCTGTCATAAATCCACTAACAAGTTCAGATTCGGCTTCTACAAGATCAAAAGGTGTTCTGTTAGTTTCTGCTAATACTGAAATAAAGTACATAACAAATAATGGTAATAATGGGAAAATAAACCATACAGCTTGTTGTGTTTCGATCATTCTAGTGTAATTTAATGTACCACATAAGAATAATACTGCTAGTAAACATGAACTGAATACTAATTCGTAACTAATTAACTGAGCTGTAGATCTTAATGATCCAATGAATGCATATTTAGAGTTAGCACTCCATCCAGCTAATAATACACCATAAATACCTAAAGCACCAATTGCTAATGTAAAGTATAATCCTAATGGATAATCTCCAATAACTAATCCGGTACCAAAAGGCATAACTCCCCATCCTAATAAACTAGTTAATAAAACAATAATAGGAGCAAGGAAGAATAATGTTTTAGCTGAGTGTGATGGAATAACATTTTCTTTAACTACTAATTTAAGGGCATCGGCGAACGGCTGTAGAACACCATAGTATCCTACTCTATTTGGACCAACTCTTCTTTGCATGCTACCCATAACTTTTCTTTCTAAAATAGTCATAAAAGCAACAGCTAGAAGAACAGGAACTAATACAATAAGAATTTCAACAAGGTTTAATAATGTAAACATTTTATAAAAATAACTTAATATAAACTACATAAAATATATAAATTTATTATATATTTTAGTAAAAACGTCTAAGATTAACTATAATTATATATAATATAAAAGTTAAATTAGACTATAAGGTACACACTGTAAAGTGTTTTCAATTTGATAAAATCAACTAAGAATATAATTGTGTATATATTCCTATTTTGGAAGGGGTTTAATAATTTTAATAATAGGTAAATCTAGAATTGGCTATCTAACCAGCTTAAATACTTATCTAGTGATACCGCCTGAATTTGGATAGGCATAAATGCGTGGTAAGCTCCACAAATTTCACTACATTGTCCATAGTAAGTACCTTCTCTCTGGATTAATACCGAAGTTTGATTTAAACGCAAATTTTATAAATTATTTGATAATTTAAATGGACTATTTCTTAAAATAGCCTCTGAAATATAAAAAATATTTGCTAATTAGATAAATGATTATATTTTTACTTTTTTAAAGTAATAATCATATTATTAGTAACGTATTAGCATTTTAGTAAATTTTTAACCGGCCGTTTATTAACCGGGTGTTGCATCGATTTTTAATCCTAGAGATGGAACAGCAAAGTCATGGATAACGTCATTAGCTGTAACAATAAATCTGATATGAGTATCAACAGGTACTACAACTGGTGCGTCAACATCAAGTAGTCTTAATTGACCTAATTCTAAATCAGATTCAGGTACCATGTAACTATCGAATTCCAGGGATTCTCCTTCTTCATTCAAGTAATCAGAGTACTCGTAAGACCAGTACCACTGAGCACCGTTAACCTTGATTGTCATAGATGGTGAAATTACCTCCTAATATTTTCAAAACTTTTAGAGTTAAAATATTGAAAAAAGGACTATATTTTAATATTAATAAAATATTCAATATGCTATAGTCTCTGAAAATATTTTTAATACAGCTGATACGTAATTATTTAGGTTATCACTATTATACTAGTACTAAATAACTTAAAAACGATCTTAGCTTCGTAAAATGTGTTTCACTTTATAAATTTGTAATACTGTAAAAATAGGAAGGGGTATTATAAATTTAATATAAAAGTGGGACTCGGTATTAATCATACTGTGTCAATACTTGGTGTCTAAACTTGTAGGCAAACTCAGGCAAAATATAAGGCTTAACTAAAGCATAAAATTTAGGTAATTGCTTAGCTGGAACATAAAGAACAGGTTTTCCATCAAATCTTTGAACATTCACAGTTAATTCAAAAACATAGTGAAGCATAGCAGCTAATTTATATACATCATTAAAACTAAAATTATTAGTGTGAAGATAGAAACCGCTTGGAGAGAAATTTCCATCATCCATGCACCATACTGCCAGAACATTAGGGTTTAAGTAAAATAGAAGATCTGTAGGAATTCTTTTTACGGGATTTGGATTAATACCATCGAAGTAAAATAAATTGTACAGATTACTAAAAAATGGGTAACTACGTGAGTGAATTTGAAGATAGTAACTTCTAATTCCTTTACGTAAACTACAACCTAATGTTGGTAATTTTAGGCAAAGTGGACCTAAAATTGAAAAAATATGCATAATATAGAAAAAACGCTTAGATGTCTGTGTGAAAACAAAGTATGCATTCTTAGAAGTATATGATTTAGTTAGTGAACCATCTCCCAAGATGTGACCAATAATTTGATCACGCATAGTTTCAGTTAGTACAGTAATATCTCTAGCATATTGACTTAATTTGATTCCATTAGAATTCCCCATAACACCATATGGTACAATAGCGGTACAAGGTGTAGTGATATTTTTAATGAAAATCGGTTTAGCTCTTTCAATAGCTATTGAAAATGATTGAACAGTAGATTTAAATAAAACGATTGATTTAGACATAATAGTGTTAAAAATCGTTCTAGTAATAGAATCCATAAGATATAGTAATTTGAAGCTAGGGAATGCGATAGCAATTAAGATAAATGCAGGTGTAATTGTCCAAACTAACTCGATAAGAGTACCGTGGTTAAAGTGTTTGTAAACAATTTGTGATTTTGATTCACTGAAGTTAATCATTGTAACTCCCATGATCCAGAAAACTCCTACACCAATAACAACTAGGTAGAAGAAAATGGTATCATGTAATTCGGTAATTCCTTCAAATGTAGGACTTGCTCCATCTTGGAAAGATAATTTCCATGGTTCAGGGGCATCATTATACACGGGAACTAACCAGTTTAAAAGAAAATTCATAATCTTTTAAATACAAATCACACTTATAATCAATTAAAAATAAAATTTAAAAATAATATAAGTGCCCTAATAATAGGATCAATCATATAATGCTTTTATAGCAATCTGAAATAATTACTAATTTAATAGTAAAAAATCACATTATAATAATGATGGGCATTGTTAAATAATAAGACGAAAGAGATTCGAACTCTTGTATCACACGTGTAAAGTGCACGCTAAACCACTCAGCTACCGTCTTAATAAAGTAGAAAAAATTATTTGTTACCTATAATATTGAAATAAAATAAATTAATGTAGGAACGACTTGTTTATATAAAATTAAAAATTAATAATAATATTGAAGGGGTTTAATTAATTTTAATGATACCACGGCAGGTTCCCCTACCGTGACCAGTTTCGACTTCAAGCATCTTGATGATCACAACTCTACAAACTGATTATCCTTAATAAAATAAGACTTTTTTAAAATCTTAAATTATTTGAGGTTTTTATTTATATTCATTATAAATCATCTTAACGCTTGTGACGAGCGGTTTATGCCCAGGCTAGAGTTCGTTTCACCGTTCCGATCCTGATAAACGATTACTCGGGATTCCTATTTCATATATGCGAATTGCAGCATATAATTCATACTCATTAATATTTGATCATTAGCTCTTTTTTCCTATTAAAAAATATAAATTTGCTATGATATTGTTATTAATTTTGTGGCACGTCTATAGCCTATCTCATAAGGGTCATGATGATTAGTCATACTCCTTTAAAATTAGATGTTAATCTAATCATTGTTTATGTATAAATTAAACATAAGGATTGCGTTCGTTAGCGGACTTAACCAAACACTATTAAGCACGAACTGACGACAACCATGCAACACCTGTAAATAGATAAAAATCTAAATATACAAGAGATAGTAAGGTTATACGCGGGTTATCGAATTAAATAACATGCTTCACCCCGTGTACTAGCCTGCGGTTAAAACTTTTGATTTTCATTCTTGGGAATGTACTGTTCAGGCGGTCTGTTT
The DNA here is from genome assembly GCF_000400465.1 of Wallemia ichthyophaga EXF-994. NCBI lineage: Eukaryota > Fungi > Basidiomycota > Wallemiomycetes > Wallemiales > Wallemiaceae > Wallemia > Wallemia ichthyophaga. The sequence continues at coordinate 12,118 of NW_008806300.1, read as the reverse complement.
AATGTGCTAACTAAATATATAGCGGAAAAATTGCTACATATGAACAGACATCGTTTACGGCATGGACTATCAGAGGTCTCTAATCTCTTTTGCTACCCATGCTTTCGATCCTCAACGTCAATCTTTAATTGTTTTGTGCTTTCGCTTTTAGTAGTCTTTTGAGTCTCAACGGATTTTACCCCTACTCCCAACGTGCTCAAAACACCCATTAGATTCTAGTTTCAATAAGTTTCCTAAATATAAGAAATATTAAAACCGTCTGCGATCCCTTTACGCCTATTTATTATGCTTGATACTCGCCCTTCTGGTATTACCGCTGATGCTGGCACCAGAATTGTCAAGGACTACTCAGATATAGATTCTCATTATGAATATATCCTACTACGTATACGATGATTATACGTAATCTAATTAGCTGGTTCACTTTTTCAAGCATTGACCAATTTTACCGACTGCTGCATGCTAAATATAACATGATGGGTTTATTACCCACTGTGGCCATACATCCTTTCAGACTGACTACTAATCATAGCCTTGGTAAGCAGTTACCCTACCAACTAGCTACTTAGAATATAACAGAACCTAAACCAAGTACAACCCTTTCAAAGAATCCTATAAAAATAAAATTCCCCTTATCATCCATTTAAGACGGGTCTAGGTGTCCTAATTATACCATTACTCACCTTCACGCCACTAGAATAATTTATATATTATCCTCGTACGACTCGCATGTCTAGCTATTAGATAGTATTCAAGCTGAGCCAAGCTTAAACTCATACAAATAAATGATATTGTTATTAATTTTGTGGCACGTCTATAGCCTATCTCATAAGGGTCATGATGATTAGTCATACTCCTTTAAAATTAGATGTTAATCTAATCATTGTTTATGTATAAATTAAACATAAGGATTGCGTTCGTTAGCGGACTTAACCAAACACTATTAAGCACGAACTGACGACAACCATGCAACACCTGTAAATAGATAAAAATCTAAATATACAAGAGATAGTAAGGTTATACGCGGGTTATCGAATTAAATAACATGCTTCACCCCGTGTACTAGCCTGCGGTTAAAACTTTTGATTTTCATTCTTGGGAATGTACTGTTCAGGCGGTCTGTTTAATGTGCTAACTAAATATATAGCGGAAAAATTGCTACATATGAACAGACATCGTTTACGGCATGGACTATCAGAGGTCTCTAATCTCTTTTGCTACCCATGCTTTCGATCCTCAACGTCAATCTTTAATTGTTTTGTGCTTTCGCTTTTAGTAGTCTTTTGAGTCTCAACGGATTTTACCCCTACTCCCAACGTGCTCAAAACACCCATTAGATTCTAGTTTCAATAAGTTTCCTAAATATAAGAAATATTAAAACCGTCTGCGATCCCTTTACGCCTATTTATTATGCTTGATACTCGCCCTTCTGGTATTACCGCTGATGCTGGCACCAGAATTGTCAAGGACTACTCAGATATAGATTCTCATTATGAATATATCCTACTACGTATACGATGATTATACGTAATCTAATTAGCTGGTTCACTTTTTCAAGCATTGACCAATTTTACCGACTGCTGCATGCTAAATATAACATGATGGGTTTATTACCCACTGTGGCCATACATCCTTTCAGACTGACTACTAATCATAGCCTTGGTAAGCAGTTACCCTACCAACTAGCTACTTAGAATATAACAGAACCTAAACCAAGTACAACCCTTTCAAAGAATCCTATAAAAATAAAATTCCCCTTATCATCCATTTAAGACGGGTCTAGGTGTCCTAATTATACCATTACTCACCTTCACGCCACTAGAATAATTTATATATTATCCTCGTACGACTCGCATGTCTAGCTATTAGATAGTATTCAAGCTGAGCCAAGCTTAAACTCATACAAATAACTCAATTATTAATATCCTTAATAATCTTCTTAAGTAAATAAATTACTCTTCAATATTACCTATATTTTTTGATAATTTATATTATTTCATAAATATACACTTTTTTACTAATTTTTTTATTACTTAATTATATAATGTATGGATGACCATTAAAAAAAATATGTAATTATTGGTTTAATTTTATAATTTATAATTATAATTCAGGGAGGGGTATTAAAAGTTTTAAAGGGTTATAAATATTATTTGTTACTTCCTAGATCAGCTAATGTGTTTTCTAACACACCAATCGCAGGCACGATGAATAAGAACCATCCGAAATAAAAGGCTGTACTTGCAGCTCCTACTCCGATGTATGGGTCTTCAGGGTGTTCTCCCCCGATGAATCCCAAGATAAGTAGGTTAGCTACAAATAACCAGAAAGCAATTCTCATGAATGGTCTAAACTGAGCACCTCTAACTCTAGAAGTATCTAAAATAGGCATTGCCAATAAGATTAGCAGAGAACCAAACATTGCTAGCACTCCTAACAATTTGTTCGGGATAGATCTTAGAATAGCATAGAATGGTAATAGGTCAAAATATTAAACTTTAAATAAGTTTATAAAGGACTAAATTTTATTATAGTCTCTGAAATTGATAAATTTGCTGATACTGCTCTATAGTTTTGATTCTTACATATTATTAGTACAAAACATTTAACAGTTCTAGCATATATTTTAGTTTTAGAATGGCACATAAATTTTTTATTACGTTAGATTTACCATTCAGGTACAATTGATGCTGGTGTACTCATAGGGTTAGCTGGGATGTAGTTGTCAGGGTGCTGTAAATCAAAATAATTATTTATTTTGATTTAGGACTTTGTTTTGTTCCTGTCTTTGAATTCCTGCACTAATTGATAAAAATAATCATGGCAAGGGTGTTTTTGTAAGTGCTCTTTATTAACTTTCATTAGTGCAAGTTTCTTGATCATTTCTAGATCCGATGATTTAGAAGTTAATAATGGATATTTGTCAAAATAATTAATTAGCACCAACAGGCTATTTTAGTCTGTAATTACATAATTATAAGTATCACTTGAAATGTCATGGTAGATAGTACCTACTTTGAACACATCGACAATATTTTGAAGAATATTTCTATCTTTTTGACCAATACTTAAGGTTAAAGTACTGATATTTCTAATAGATAGGTATCCTTCAGCATCAAAAAATCCTGATAACCAAGCTGTGTTAGAAGACAATAAATTATTTGTAATAGGATTTGGAAGATTAAAGTGTGAGAATAAAGTGATTAATTGATCATGTTTAGAACTTAAAAGTAGTTTACCGTTTAGATTTTGAACCAAGGGTAATAATACTCTTTTAGCTGAAGATCTCCAACGCCAGGCTCTTTTACCTGTACGTTTACCAAGATTTCCACCGATTTTGTTTCTAATATATTCTAAAGTAGATAAATCATGTTCACCAAGGGTGATCTCACCTGATGGTGTTCCATTACTATATACACCTAAATAACCATCACCATCAATTAAACCAGCTAGCCAAAAATAAAATTGACTACTATCAGGATATGGATCTTTAGAAATTAAAGAAGTACTTTTAAGTAAAGTCTCTGAGGAATTGGGAATTCCATATGGTTTAGTAAAAACTAAGAGTAGTAATACTAGTTCCATAATTTTAGTAAAATTGATATCAATAACATTATTGTTATTTAGGCCGATAAAACCTAGTTTATTAGGTGCGTAGAATACAAATAGTGAGAATACTAAGAAGAATAGAAAAATAGTCACTAAGTCTTTGAACGTGAAGTATGGGTGCATTGCTAATCTGTCACTGTTAGCACTTACACCTGTTGGGTTTGATGAACCGTGTGTATGTAATGCCATCATATGCATAATTGCTAATGCGGCTAATACAAATGGTAATAAGTAGTGAAGACTGAAGAATCTATTTAGAGTAGCATTATTAACACTAAAGCCTCCCCCATTGTCTTGCAAGTTATAATATAATGCAAGAATAGAATATCTCATTCATTTTAAATGAAAACATGTATATTCTTTGAAATTTATAATAAATTTGCTAGTTATAATTTTATATAGATTATTACATCTTAATGTACTATATAATTCATAATTTATTTCTAGCATATAATAGTTTATAATTCGTTCCGGGAGGGGTATAAGGTATTATAAGGTTATAAAAATTAGTCAATAGGTGGGAAATTTAAACTTCCATAACGACTACTATCCCTTAGAGCAATCAGCCATCTTTTGTAAGATTCGGCTTTGTCTCCAATAAGAGGGTGAACGTCCGAGAATGAAAAGAAATTAATAACAGCCTGAATATCTGTAATTGATGAAACCATAAGTAATTGTCTTTCTTGCCAATTACCGATTTCCGGAATAATAGTTAAATTACGTGAAGAACCTAATCTTAATAGAATAGCTTCCAATAAACCTTGTTGAGTTCTTTGTTTAATGGAGAAATTTGCTGATTTCATGTTTTCTGTGTAACTGAAACTACCATCTGCCATAATAAACCCAACAATCCAACTATCAAAGAATGAAATAGCTAAATAGTTTGAAGGAACAATTTCATTAAGAAATAAGTATTGAGAAATAGGAGGATTTTCTGGTAAATCATCGTAATTTTTGATACCATTTTCAATAACATATAATAGTCTGTTATATTGATGACGTCTTGTAGAAGTTAAAAAAGTAATCTGATGGTAAACAAATAGAGGAACAATAGTATTAATTAAATCAGTTAAATTAACAGTGTACAAAGCAGTATCATTTCTTGAAGCTCTTTGAACATGTTTAACTTTACCAACACCTAAAACTTCTCTGAAATAGTTTAAAGTTGACATATCAACAATACCTACCTCGATAGCTAAATAACACTCTACATAACCACGTCTTTGGATAGTAGCAATATAACCATCACCATCTACAAATCCAGCAAATAATGCTAAGAATTTTGGTGAAATACTTAATAATTCTTTAACTCTAGAATCTACTAATTTTCTTTTAAGTCTGTGAGTTCCAATTAAGGAAAATAAAAGAATAGTAAAACTAAATAAGTCAAAGTAAATAAAATTTGAAACGAATTCTACTAATGGGCTTCCTAGCCAAGGGATCGCACTAAGTAAGTTAGTAATTACTGTAGCACCCCATAGAGACATCTGCCCATAAGGAAGAACATACAATTTCCCTTCTACCAATATTTTAAGTTATTATTAGTAGTAGTTGTACCCAGTCAGTAAATCATGCTATTAACATAAATAAACGTCATTCTGGGCCTTGAACATATATATATAATATGCGGAAACTCGACTGTACATTAAGCGTCATTTCAGACACCTACTAGTGACCCAGTCTGTAGCGATTTTACACAAAACCGACGGTCTGGATAAATAACTTTTATCTTTAACCGTATTCACTAGTATCGCCAAATCGTAAATATATGTAAACGATTCAATACTTTGTAAGTATTAATAGTTTTTAGTTATACACTCTAATTTTCTTGTGTAAGTTGCTTAGAGGGGTTTTGAAATTTATATAATAAAAACTATGACTATGCCAAAAACAGCTAACAATGTAAATAATCCTTAACTAACCACTGTTTCTTAACAACACCATTTGCTTTAAGAGCTCTTCTGATAGTTTTATCATCGCAACCAATATGATTAGCAGCAACAAGAATGTTACTCATAAAGATAGCTTTTGAGAAAGATGTATCAGAAATATCAGTAATTAAAAGAGGTCTTTCATTTGAAATAGATTTTTGTTTATGTTCTTCAGACATAGGCCCTAAGCAGCTTGTCTTACTTTTTCTCTTGTTTCATCAGATAAATTTTTACCTCTGTTTAATGAACCAATTTGTTCTCTTCTCTCATTAGAATAATTATCACGCATTTTTTGTTTTGTTTCTTCTGTGTGATGATATCCGTATGTATTTTGAGATAATGTTGCAATATTATATTCCGGTTTAAATAATTCTAAAAAATAATTTTCTAGTAAGAAATGTTTATCTGTTTCTCCACTAAGAGGATCAGCATCAACTGATTTTAGTTGCATGAATACAAAGTTTTATAGACCATGTTGATCTACAGCCTCTTTGACTAGTCTATTTCCTTGCCCACCATATAAATGTTTATAAAATCTTTTGTATAAATTACCTACAATAGCACTTCCGACATATTTTTCACCAGTGATTTTATTATAAATTAAATAAATACCACCTAGGTCTCTTAATAGTTTAGGTGCCATAACTTTAGTAGATAATTCCTGTAGATTATCAATAACAATTACAGGTTTTAAGTTAAAATTATTTAATAGTTTTACCAAACCAGAATCCGTAATATTAGTGTTTGAAAAGTAGTTAGATAACAGAACTAAATATACCATAGTAATGACCATTAATTGACATGTTGGGCTAATATTTGTTAAACCCAAGAAGGCTGTAGCCATCATAAGGATGAAGATAATTACTCCAATACTCCATACAAGTGTTCTAGGAGCTCTGTATGATCCGTAGTATAATCCTCTTCCAATGTGTAAGTATACAAAAATGAAGAAGAAAGAAGCACCATTAGCATGCATGTATCTTAGTAACCAACCGTAGTTAACATCTCTCATAATATGCTCTACACTAATGAATGCTAAGTCTACGTTAGGTGTGTAGTGCCATTAGTTCTATTATAATAAGATAGGATAAATGATAAGTAAGGGGTATTAAAAATTAATAAAGATAATAATAATAATTCTAAGTAAAATTTAAGACTTAGTAAGACCTGACAATTGACCCAGAATATCCAAAAGTAATGCTTCTCTTTCAACAGATTTAGGCATTTCCGTAATTAATTTGAATGCTTTAATCCAAATTGTTTACGTTTGAATCCTGTTAGAGGATATTCATGTAAAAACTGGATAAAAGATGTTAATGATTCTGATGAATCAAATCTAATTTTAGATAAGCCACGTTTATTTTCATGGTAAATTTTACCAAATCCTAATAGGTCACGAATAGCTTCTAAAACATATAAGTCTTTAGTTAATTGACCAATTTCAGCCATCAACCAAATATCATAATTAACACCCGAGGTCTATATTGTTTACGAAAAGTAAGACAACCTTCACCTACAAAGAAGCCAGAATGGATTTACTTTACCTAAGATATATGATGTTGTACAACATCATATAAACAACCAAAAGCATTAGTTAATTCACCAAGTTTTTTGGATATAACGGTTTATTTAAAATGTTAATATAAGAACATACTAAAACAAAACCAGATACACTTAGATGCTGCTTAGTGATAATAATATTATGAATTAATTTAAAAGTATAAAAAGCTAGAAATTTAGATGTAACTAATGGATATCTGTTAAAATGGTTAATAACCATTACTAGTTCTTGAATAGAACTAACATTAAACACTGCCTGGTTTCTATTATGATCAGCTCTAACATAACCAATATTTCCTAAATATTCAGAAAAAGAAAGTAGTAATTCAATATCACGAATATGCATTAGTAAACCAAATCTTAGTCCTATCCTAATTTAGTAGTATTAGACTTGTTAATATCAGCTGTAAAATATCCTTCGCCATCAGTTAAACCAGTAAAAACCAACCTTTATCATCAAATGATTTACTATATGAGTTGGTTGTATAATTTTTATTTAATAATGAGAGAGGAACGAAATTACTAAATAAAACTAATAACTGAAGAATACTATTGTCTAAAACTACACTCTTATTATAATGTGAACTTATATTATTAAATATATAATAATATCGGACTATATCATATTATTGTATTGTATAGTCTCTGAAAATGTTTCACATTTAGCTAATTGTACAAATTTTTACGGATTATAACAATATAAAATTGTACCATTAAAAACTTTGTATATATATATCTAGCTATTGAATATATTTTATAGCTACACACTAAATTATAGCTAGGATGATACCTGTTACTAATTGTAAACCAAGACAAGTTGCTAATAGTGATCCAAAATTCCACATGTAACTAATGTTAGCTGGTTGTGGAGAATCAACAACGTAACTATTCACTAAACTTAATAATGGATGTGATTTTAGTAAACGCATAAATTTAATAAAAAATAGCTAATAGTATATAGATATCTAATTTAATAGATAAATATTATACTATTATTGCTGTAAAAACAACAACTTAAATGACAACGTAAAAAATTGCTATTATAAAAATAATAACATATAGAAATTAAAAAAATTACCTAAAAGTAAAAAATAAAAATAATAAATGAAATTCAAAAAAAATAAAATAAATTCGTAATTAAGCTACCTTTATAATATATATTTTAATATAATATTAGATTATGCTAAGTTTGTTTTAACTTATAAAATTTTATGTTAGGACGATATTGTATATATTGACGTTAAAATAAATGTATGGACGAATAATATATAAAATATTAGTGATATATTAGATATATTAGATATATTATTATATAAGAATAAAAAAGTATTAGTTTTATTATAAATAGAAATAATAAATTATTTTTAGAGTTATGTTATTGGATTATATTAGGGAGGGGTATTAAATTTTTATAATAGTGGTTAATTAGTTACTACTAAATTAGGATAGGACTAAGATTTGGTTTACTAATGCATATTCGTGATATTGAATTACTACTTTCTTTTTCTGAATATTTAGGAAATATTGGTTATGTTAGAGCTGATCATAATAGAAACCAGGCAGTGTTTAATGTTAGTTCTATTCAAGAACTAGTAATGGTTATTAACCATTTTAACAGATATCCATTAGTTACATCTAAATTTCTAGCTTTTTATACTTTTAAATTAATTCATAATATTATTATCACTAAGCAGCATCTAAGTGTATCTGGTTTTGTTTTAGTATGTTCTTATATTAACATTTTAAATAAACCGTTATATCCAAAAAACTTGGTGAATTAACTAATGCTTTTGGTTGTTTATATGATGTTGTACAACATCATATAAACAACCAAAAGCATTAGTTAATTCACCAAGTTTTTTGGATATAACGGTTTATTTAAAATGTTAATATAAGAACATACTAAAACAAAACCAGATACACTTAGATGCTGCTTAGTGATAATAATATTATGAATTAATTTAAAAGTATAAAAAGCTAGAAATTTAGATGTAACTAATGGATATCTGTTAAAATGGTTAATAACCATTACTAGTTCTTGAATAGAACTAACATTAAACACTGCCTGGTTTCTATTATGATCAGCTCTAACATAACCAATATTTCCTAAATATTCAGAAAAAGAAAGTAGTAATTCAATATCACGAATATGCATTAGTAAACCAAATCTTAGTCCTATCCTAATTTAGTAGTATTAGACTTGTTAATATCAGCTGTAAAATATCCTTCGCCATCAGTTAAACCAGTAAAAACCAACCTTTATCATCAAATGATTTACTATATGAGTTGGTTGTATAATTTTTATTTAATAATGAGAGAGGAACGAAATTACTAAATAAAACTAATAACTGAAGAATACTATTGTCTAAAACTACACTCTTATTATAATGTGAACTTATATTATTAAATATATAATAATATCGGACTATATCATATTATTGTATTGTATAGTCTCTGAAAATGTTTCACATTTAGCTAATTGTACAAATTTTTACGGATTATAACAATATAAAATTGTACCATTAAAAACTTTGTATATATATATCTAGCTATTGAATATATTTTATAGCTACACACTAAATTATAGCTAGGATGATACCTGTTACTAATTGTAAACCAAGACAAGTTGCTAATAGTGATCCAAAATTCCACATGTAACTAATGTTAGCTGGTTGTGGAGAATCAACAACGTAACTATTCACTAAACTTAATAATGGATGTGATTTTAGTAAACGCATAAATTTAATAAAAAATAGCTAATAGTATATAGATATCTAATTTAATAGATAAATATTATACTATTATTGCTGTAAAAACAACAACTTAAATGACAACGTAAAAAATTGCTATTATAAAAATAATAACATATAGAAATTAAAAAAATTACCTAAAAGTAAAAAATAAAAATAATAAATGAAATTCAAAAAAAATAAAATAAATTCGTAATTAAGCTACCTTTATAATATATATTTTAATATAATATTAGATTATGCTAAGTTTGTTTTAACTTATAAAATTTTATGTTAGGACGATATTGTATATATTGACGTTAAAATAAATGTATGGACGAATAATATATAAAATATTAGTGATATATTAGATATATTAGATATATTATTATATAAGAATAAAAAAGTATTAGTTTTATTATAAATAGAAATAATAAATTATTTTTAGAGTTATGTTATTGGATTATATTAGGGAGGGGTATTAAATTTTTATAATAGTGGTTAATTAGTTATTATATTAGTATAATAGACCTGTAACACTTACGTGTAAGTTATCAAGAATAACATTAGGGTAAATTCCTAGTAAAAGAGTCATAGTAATTAATGGTAATAATACGTGAAATTCTCTTCTATTAATATCTTTCATATAGCTTAGGTATTTACTATAAGTACCGAAACTCATTCTTGAGAATAACCAGATACTATATGCTGCTCCTAATACAACACTCGAGGCTGCTAATGTACCTACAACCATTGATTTTCCAAAGATACCCATTAATGATAATGATTCTCCTAACCAATTTAGAGATAATGGTACTCCACAGTTTGCTAGTGTTAATACAAAGAATAAGGCAGATGTAACTGGCATATAAAGAGTAAGTCCCCTGTAGTATCTTAGTACACGAGTATGAAATCTATCATATAAAATTCCTCCTACTACCATGAATAATCCAGGGGATACAAATCCATGTGCAATTGATAATAACATAGCACCTTCAATACCAATTAGATTATTACTAAATAATCCTAAAATAACAATACCTTGGTGTTGTACTGAACTCATAGCAATAAAACTTTTACTATCTTGTTGTCTCATACATGAGAATGATGCATAAATAACTGTAATTAAAGCTAACATTTGAATCATAGGTTGGTAATAACTTGTTGCTTCTGGCATTAAATCAATTAATACTCTTACATAACCATAAGTTGCAAGTTTTAGAATTAATCCGGCAAGAATAATACTTCCTGCAACAGGTGCTTCACCGTGAGCTCTAGGTAACCAAATATGTCCAAATGGGATTAAAGGTGTTTTAATATATAAACCAATAAATACACCTAACCATAGAATATATTGACTATCTAAATTAATTGAATGTAATCTTAAGTATGAAAAATCAGTTGTTCCAAAATTATTATTAATAGTTAAAATTGATAATAACATAAATAGTGATCCTCCTAATGTGTATAAGAATAATAAGAATGATGCTCTAATTCTGTTATTACCTCCCCAGATTCCTACAATAAGGAATAATGGGATAAGTACTGATTCGAAGAAAACATAGAATAAAATTAGATCACTAACTGTGAAAACAGCAATTAATAAAGATTCTAAAATTAGTAATAAAATTAGGTAATATTTAGCTTTAAATTTAATATTAGTCCATGATGCTAAAATAGAGATAGGCATAGTAAATGTAGTTAATAATACAAAATAAAGACTTAAACCGTCAATACCAAAATGAAAACTACAGAAACTAGTATCAAAAATTTGAGAAACAAATTGATAACCTACATGACTATTATCAAATTGTACAAATAAGTATAATGATAATACAAATGTGATTACTGTTCCTACTAATGCTAGAACAAAAGGATTAGTACTAAATACATTAGATTTGTTATTAGTTCCACTTTCATTATTAACTGAAATAAAAAAACATGTAACTAAAGGAATTAAAATTAGACTTAAAATCATATTTATATTTATTATAAAAATAATTGCGAATTTCCATTGAATATCTTATTAATAAAAGATAATCATTTAACTTATTACCTATAATTATAGTATTTTTTAGATTTTTATATAATTGTTTTATATTTATTTATTATATATTACTGTTTTATTAAAGGAAATAATTAAATTTAAGGAATAGTCTCCATCGGTAAGGTAAAACAGTTGCTATCTGTTTAGATTTTTTAATCTTGGTAGGTTCGAATCCTGCCTATTCCGTGTAAATATAAATACATACCCACAATATTAAATAAATAAATAAATACCAAATAATA